>NW_022145599.1:14787326-14938009 GCF_000002235.5 Strongylocentrotus purpuratus | reverse complement strand
AATAAAACCATTGTCATGAAACTTTCAATGATGATAGATCTTAGTCAACTTAGAACTGCGTGATTTTCAAGGACTCAAAGTCATCGTGACGTCATCCAGGCCATTTTGTGAAAATCAACTAATGATCATATCTTCATAACGGAAAGTTATTTTCATTCATATTTATCATGAATAAGATCAATATCCGTCGGGTCAATTGAGGTCAATAAATGCGCGCAAAAATGCGCGTACGCGTAGGCGCGCGCGTTAATGCGCGCGTAAAATTTTAAATTGCTCAAATCGTCTAAATTTTTTTGCATAGTTTCAGGCCATTATAAGCATTTCATAAAAAATCACGCAAAAACACGCATTTTTGCACGTTTTCGTTCGTCACGGCCGAACGAAAAATAATCCCCCAGCAAAAACTTTTGACAGAATTTTCCTCATATTTTTTCGGAAAATTTGATACCATGTTTAGCTCTTATCACTATTAAAAACGGAATGAGCGTCGTTCAAGATAACCGTCCGTACGCGCGATTTTTTGGAATACATTGCATATAGGGCAAAAACATGCCTATAAAAAAGTCCATTGGGATGAATAGGGATTGCCAATTTGTTTTCATATTTAGATAGAGTATGAGTCGGAGGTATGGTTTCATATCTCATTTGGCCATTAAGTACATCTTAACGTCATCATAATGGCCTTGGAAGTCAAAAATACAAAATTGCATATTATGACGTCATTGTATTTATGAAAATGTAGTGTATTTCTCTCAATATTCATCGATTCTCTTTGAAATGTCGATATGTTGTAGATAAGGCAATTCTCTACAAGATCACTTTTCACTAAGTTTCATTTTAATGAGGTCATCATAGTACAAAATTCAATTAAAGGCCACATGTCAGAATTTTCGTCATTTGCGTGTTATGTCTATGGAAGGTGAATTTCGTTCACATCATGAATCTACATGGCATTCATCTATGAGCACTATCTATCTTATGTGTGCTCTGTTTTCTCCCAAATTGGGGTATGTTATAGCTGAGACATGGGCTACAAAAACGGTGTACTTTGTTTTTTAATCAGATGTTGGGATCATGTCGGAATTTTCAATCGAAAGTTGAAATTGCAAATTTTGAAGGAATCATTGAGTGATACGTATCATTAGGTGATACGTAACGAAGTCTACGTATCACCTATTGATTTCGTCAAGATTTTCTTTTTTTTTTATTATTATTCTTCCTCGAATTTGTTCGCAGGATATCTCAAAGACTCAATAAAGCCATTGTTATGAATCTTTCAATGATGATAGATCTTAGTCTAACTTAGAACTGCGTGACTTTTCAAAGACTCAAAGTCATCGTGACGTCATCCAGGCGCCATTTTGTAAAAATCAACTTATGATCATATCTTCATAACGGAAAGTAATTTTACATTCATATTTATCAAGATTAAGATCAATATCCGTCGGGTCAATTTGAGGTCAATAAATGCGCGCAAAATTGCGCGTACGCGTAGGCGCGCGCGTTAATGCGCGCGTAAAATTTTAGATTGCTCAAAATCGTCTTAAATTTTTTTTGCATACGTTCAGGCATTATAAGCATTTCATAAAAAATCACGCAAAACACGCATTTGCACGTTTTCGTTCGTCACGGCCGAACGAAAATAATCCCCCAGCAAAAGCTTTGACCGAATATTCCTCATTTTTTTTCCGAACAATTTGATACCTTTTTATCTCTTGATCACTATTAAAACGGAATGAGCGTCCGTTCAAAATAACCGTCCGTACGCACGATTTTTGCAATACATAGCATATATGGGCAAAAACATGCCTATAAAAAGTCCATTGGGATGAATAGGGATTGCCAATTTTTTTTTTTCATATTTAGATAGAGTATGAGTCGGAGGTATGATTTCATATCTCATTGGCCATTAAGTACATGTTAACGGCATCATAATGGCCTTGGAAGTCAAAAATACAAAATTGCATATTATGACGTCATTGTATTTGTGGAAAATGTAGTGTATTTCTCTCAATATTCATCGATTCTCTTTGAAATGTCGATATGTTGTAGATAAGGCAATTCTCTACAAGGTCAATTTTCACTAAGTTTCATTTTAATGAGGTCATCATAGTACAAAATTCAATTTAAAGGCCACATGTCAAAATTTTCGTCATTTGCGTGTTATGTCTATGGAAGGTGAATTTCGTTCACATCATGAATCTACATGGCATTCATCTATGAGCACTATCTATCTTATGTGTGCTCTGTTTTCTCCCAAATTGGGGTATGTTATAGCTGAGGACCATGGGCTATAAAAACGGTGTGTACTTTGTTTTTAATCAGATGTTGGGATCATGTCGGAATTTTCAATCGAAAGTTGAAATTGCAAATTTTGAAGGAATCATTGAGTGATACGTATCATTAGGTGATACGTAACGAAGTCTACGTATCACCTATTGATTTCGTCAAGATTTTCTTTTTTTTTTTTATTATTATTCTTCCTCGAATTTGTTCGCAGGATATCTCAAGACTCAATAAAGCCATTGTTATGAATCTTCAATGATGATAGATCTTAGTCTAACTTAGAACTGCGTGACTTTCAAAGACTCAAAGTCATCGTGACGTCATCCAGGCGCCATTTTGTAAAAATCAACTTATGATCATATCTTCATAACGGAAAGTAATTTTACATTCATATTATCAAGATTAAGATCAATATCCGTCGGGTCAATTTGAGGTCAATAAATGCGCGCAAAATTGCGCGTACGCGTAGCGCGCGCGTTAATGCGCGCGTAAAATTTTAGATTGCTCAAAATCGTCTTAAATTTTTTTTGCATACGTTTCAGGCCATTATAAGCATTCATAAAAAATCACGCAAAACACGCATTTTTGCACGTTTTCGTTCGTCACGGCCGACCGAACGAAAATAATCCCCCAGCAAAAGCTTTTGACCGAATATTCCTCATATTTTTCCGAACAATTTGATACCCTTTTTATCTCTTGATCACTATTAATAACGGAATGAGCGTCCGTTCAAAATAACCGTCCGTACGCACGATTTTTGCAATACATAGCATATATGGGCAAAAACATGCCTATAAAAAGTCCATTGGGATGAATAGGATTGCCAATTTTTTTTTTCATATTAGATAGAGTATGAGTCGGAGGTATGATTTCATATCTCATTTGGCCATTAAGTACATGTTAACGGCATCATAATGGCCTTGGAAGTCAAAAAATACAAAATTGCATATTATGACGTCATTGTATTTGTGGAAAATGTAGTGTATTTCTCTCAATATTCATCGATTTCTCTTTGAAATGTCGATATGTGTAGATAAGGCAATTCTCTACAAGGTCAATTTTCACTAAGTTTCATTTTAATGAGGTCATCATAGTACAAAATTCAATTAAAGGCCACATGTCAAAATTTTCGTCATTTGCGTGTTATGTCTATGGAAGGTGAATTTCGTTCACATCATGAATCTACATGGCATTCATCTATGAGCACTATCTATCTTATGTGTGCTCTGTTTTCTCCCAAATTGGGGTATGTTATAGCTGAGACCATGGGCTATAAAAACGGTGTACTTTGTTTTTTAATCAGATGTTGGGATCATGTCGGAATTTTCAATCGAAAGTTGAAATTGCAAATTTTGAAGGAATCATTGAGTGATACGTATCATTAGGTGATACGTAACGAAGTCTACGTATCACCTATTGATTTCGTCAAGATTTTCTTTTTTTTTTTTTATTATTATTCTTCCTCGAATTTGTTCGCAGGATATCTCAAGACTCAATAAAGCCATTGTTATGAATCTTTCAATGATGATAGATCTTAGTCTAACTTAGAACTGCGTGACTTTTCAAAGACTCAAAGTCATCGTGACGTCATCCAGGCGCCATTTTGTAAAAATCAACTTATGATCATATCTTCATAACGGAAAGTAATTTTACATTCATATTTATCAAGATTAAGATCAATATCCGTCGGGTCAATTTGAGGTCAATAAATGCGCGCAAAATTGCGCGTACGCGTAGGCGCGCGCGTTAATGCGCGCGTAAAATTTTAGATTGCTCAAAATCGTCTTAAATTTTTTTTGCATACGTTTCAGGCCATTATAAGCATTTCATAAAAAATCACGCAAAACACGCATTTTTGCACGTTTTCGTTCGTCACGGCCGAACGAAAAATAATCCCCCAGCAAAAGCTTTTGACCGAATATTCCTCATATTTTTCCGAACAATTTGATACCCTTTTTATCTCTTGATCACTATTAATAACGGAATGAGCGTCCGTTCAAAATAACCGTCCGTACGCACGATTTTTGCAATACATAGCATATATGGGCAAAAACATGCCTATAAAAAGTCCATTGGGATGAATAGGGATTGCCATTTTTTTTTTTCATATTTAGATAGAGTATGAGTCGGAGGTATGATTTCATATCTCATTTGGCCATTAAGTACATGTTAACGGCATCATAATGGCCTTGGAAGTCAAAAAATACAAAATTGCATATTATGACGTCATTGTATTTGTGGAAAATGTAGTGTATTTCTCTCAATATTCATCGATTCTCTTTGAAATGTCGATATGTTGTAGATAAGGCAATTCTCTACAAGGTCAATTTTCACTAAGTTTCATTTTAATGAGGTCATCATAGTACAAAATTCAATTAAAGGCCACATGTCAAAATTTTCGTCATTTGCGTGTTATGTCTATGGAAGGTGAATTTCGTTCACATCATGAATCTACATGGCATTCATCTATGAGCACTATCTATCTTATGTGTGCTCTGTTTTCTCCCAAATTGGGGTATGTTATAGCTGAGACCATGGGCTATAAAAACGGTGTACTTTGTTTTTTAATCAGATGTTGGGATCATGTCGGAATTTTCAATCGAAAGTTGAAATTGCAAATTTTGAAGGAATCATTGAGTGATACGTATCATTAGGTGATACGTACGAAGTCTACGTATCACCTATTGATTTCGTCAAGATTTTCTTTTTTTAGGTGATACGTACGTAGACGTATCACCTTTTGATTTTGTCAAGATTTTTATTATTTATTTATTTATTATTATTTATTATTATTCTTCCTCGAATTTGTTCGCAGGATATCTCAAGACTGAATAAAGCCATTATCATGAAACTTGCCATGATGATAGATCTTAGTCTAACTTAGAACTGCATGACTTTTCAATGACTCAAAATTATCGTGACGTCATCTAGGCGCCATTTTGTGAAAATCAACTTATGATCATATCTTCATAACGGAAAGGAAATTCTCATTTATAATTATCAGGATTAAGATCAGTATCCGTCCGGTCAATTTCAGGTCAATAAATGCACGCAAAAATGCGCGTACGCGTTTGTGCGCGCGTTAACGCGCGCGTAAAATTTTAAATTGCTCAAAATCGTCTTAAATTTTTTTTGCATACGTTTTAGGCCATTATAAGCATTTTATAAAAAATCGCGCAAAACGCGCGTTTTTGCGCGTTTTCGTTCGTCACGGCCGAACGAAAAATAATTACCCATCAATTTTTTTTGACAGGATATTCCTCATATTTTTCTGAACAATTTGATACCATGTTCATCTTTTATCACTATTAATAACGGAATGAGCGTCCGTTGAAGATAAATATCCGTGCGTGCGAGCTCATGTATTACATAGCATATATGGGCAAAAACATGCCTATAAAAAGTACATCGGGATGAATAAGGACTGCCAATTTTGTTTCATATTTAGATACAGTATGAGTCGGAGATATGATTTCATATCTTATTAGGCCATTAAATACATCTTGACGTCATCATAATGGCCTTGAAAGTCAAAATACAAAATTGCATATTATGACGTCACTATATTTATGGAAAATTTTAGTGTATTTCTCATAATATTGACTGATTTTCTTCCAAATTTCGGTATCTTGTAGTTGAGGCAATTGCCTTCAAGGTAAATACACACTCCTTTTTTATTTCATTGACGTCATCATAGTACAAAATTCAATTAAAGGCCACATTTCAGAATTTTCTTAATTTGCGTGTTATGCCTAAGGAAGGTGAATTTCGTTCAAATCATGAATCTTCATGACATTGATCTTTGAGCACTATCTAGCTTATTTGTACTCTATGTTCTCCCAAATTCTGATACGGTGTAGCTAATAAATTATCTACAATATTGACGTACATCATTTATCATTTCGATGACATCATCATGTCAGAATTTTCTTAATTAGCGTGTTAGGCGACTTTTTCTGAAATCCTGATTCTACAAATCTCTATCGAATACCTGAAGGGGGCGCTATACCACTCTTAATGATGGTCTTTATCGTATTTATGATCATTATATAAGATCATCATCGGCACACTTTCATGATAACAAAATAGCACGTATCACCTAATTCGTCAAAGTGACGAATTAAAGTCTAGTATTTATTTTGTGTCTGTATAGAAGAAATTATTATTATTCTTCCTCAATTTTGTTCGCAGGATATCTCAAGAATGGCTAAAGCCATTATCAAAAAACTTGCCATGATGATAGATCTTAGTCTAAGTTAGAACTGCGTGACTTTTCAAAAACTCAAAGTCATCGTGACGTCATCCAGGCGCCATTTTGTGAAAATCAACTTATGATCATATCTTCATAACGGAAAAGTATTTCTCATTCATAATTATCACGATTAAGATTAATATCCGTCCGCTCAATTTCAGGTCATTTAACGTACGCAAATGCGTGCATGCGCGTTCGTCCGCGTGGTTACGCGTGCGCAAAAAATTAAAATGCTCTAAATCATCCCAAATTTTTTTTGCATACGTTTCAGGCCATATGGAGCATTTGACAAAAAATTATGCTCACGCGCATGCGCGCGCGTTTTTTGAGCGTACTAGCGTTTTGCAACATAAAATCGCCGAAATTTCTCTATCATCATATTTGGGACATTTTTCCAAGCATTTTGATAACTTGTTCACCTTTTATTAACGCAATGAGCGTCCGTCAAAGTTGACAGCACGCGCGGATTTGCGTTATCTTTATCCACAATACATGGGCAAAAAACATGCCTATATAAAATTCATTGTTACTCTTCAGAATAGATAAAAACTTCCAATCTTTGTTCATATTTAGATATATTATGAAATGGAAATATGATTTCATGTCTCATTTGATCCTCAATTAACTCATGACGTCATCATAATGGCCTCCAAACTCAAAATTAAAATTTGCATATTATGACGTCAGCACATTTTTGGAACATTAATTTTATCTCTATAAATATCGATCAATTTTCTTTAAAATTTTGATATGTTCTAGCTGAAACAATTTTCTACAAATGCAGTATTCACAAGTTTTATTTTTGACAAAAGTATCATGGTGTATTTTGGGGATTAAAGGAGGCATGTCAATTTTTCACATTTTGCATGTATTCTCTATGGCACATGACTATTTCTCAAAACTGGATTCTACATTTCCCTCTTTCGCGAGCAATATCTTCGTTGTTTTAGCTTTGTTTTTGCTGAGCTTCGGGTATGTTGTAGCTGAGATAAAAGGCTATCTCCAGTGTGCACTTTATTTTTCGATAATATGCCGGGATCATGCTCATATTTCACTTGCAAAGTAGGACTTCAGAATTCCATTTCCCGTTTACGTGTTATCGCTATGGGAGATGTATTGGTATATCAGTAACGCACTTGACTTCCAACCTCGAGATCCCTGGTTCGAGTCCGGGTGTCTCCAACACTTTTTTCTTCACTTTTTTTTCCTTTTGACCTTTCACTGTACCATCTCCTTTGATTTTTTAAACACGTAGAATCGCAAATAATGTCATAAACAACCCTTTTTACTTTATTATTACCCTATTATCACTTAATCCATTACTTTTTGCGTGTAATCCCTAAGGGAGGTGACTTTTTCTCAAATCTGGATTCTACATTCCTGTCTTTTGCAAGCAATATCGCCGTTAGTTCTGCTTGGATTTTGTTGATTTTTGAGTATGTTGTAGCTTAGACTATATGCTATCTAAATCAATCCTTATATTTTCAATAAGATGTCAGGATCGCGCTCATGATCATGATCATTATCATAATGATGAAAATCATTTATCAATTACATTTTCATTTCTTTGAATAAGATAAAATCGTCAAAAGGTGTTCTTCATGATGTAAATTAGAGTCAAATGTTTAACTGGTTACTGCACAGGGTCAAAGGTCATATATTGTTTCAATCTATTTTCCCTAGATCCATGATGATCAAGGAGACACAATTTAATCTTGACATATGAATAGATCATAATGGGAGAAGCATATAAATGGGAGAAGCATTTTACAGAATAATATGTCGTGTAATGCATTATTCGTTATGTAAACCATTATCATACGTATCACCTAATTCGTCTCAGTGACGAATTAAAGTCTAGTATTTATTTTGTGTCTGTATAGAAGAAATTATTATTATTCTTCCTCAATTTTGTTCGCAGGATATCTCAAGAATGGCTAAAGCCATTATCATGAAACTTGCCATGATGATAGATCTTAGTCTAACTTAGAACTGCGTGACTTTTCAAAAACTCAAAGTCATCGTGACGTCATCCAGGCGCCATTTTGTGAAAATCAACTTATGATCATATCTTCATAACGGAAAAATATTTCTCATTCATAATTATCATGATTAAGATCAATATCCGTCCGGTCAATTCCAGATAAATAAACGTGCGCAAATGCGCGCGTGCGCGCTCGTCCGCGCGTTTACGCGCGCGCAAAAATTTAAAATGCTCTAAATCATCCCAATTTTTTTTTGCATACGTTTTAGGCCATATGGAGCATTTGACAACAAATTATACTCACGCGCATGCGCGCGCGTTTTTTGCGCGTACTAGCATTTTGCAACATAGAATCGCCGAATTTTCTCTATCATCATATTTGGCACATTTTTCCAAGCATTTTTTGATAATTGTTAACCTTTTAATAACGCAATGAGCGTACGTCAAAGTTGACAGCGCGCGCGGACCTACGTTTTCTTTATCCACAATACATGAGCAAAAACATGCCTATACACAATTCTTTGTAACTCTTCAGAATAGATAGGAACTCCCAATATTTTTTCATATTTAGATAGATTATGGGTCGGAGATATGATTTCATGTCTCATTTGACCCTCAATTAACTCATGACGTCATCATAATGGCCTCCGAACTCAAAATTAAAATTTTGATAGTATGACGTTTGCATATTTTTGGACAATTGATTGTATCTCTGTAAATATTGAATTTTTTTCTTGCAAATTTTGATATGTTCTAGATGAGATAATTTTCTACAAATGCAGTGTCCACAATTTTCCAGTTTGACAAAAGTATCATGTCGTATTTTTGCGATTAAAGGAGGCATGTCAATTTTTCACATTTTGCGTGTATTGTTTAAGGCACATGACTATTTCTCAAAACTGGATTCTACATTTCCCTCTTTCGCGAGCAATATCTCCGTTGTTTTAGCTTTGTTTTTGCTGAGCTTCGGGTATGTTGTAGCTGAGACAAAAGGCTATCTCCAATGTGCACTTTATTTTTCGATCATACGCCGGGATCATGCTCATATTTCACTTGCAAAGTAGGACTTCAGAATTCCATTTCCCGTTTACGTGTTATCGCTATGGGAGATGTTTTGGTATATCAGTAACGCACTTGACTTCCAACCTCGAGATCCCTGGTTCGAGTCCGGGTGTCTCCAACAATTTTTTTCTTAACTTTTTTTTCCTTTTGACCTTTCACTGTACCATCTCCTTTGAATATTTAAACACGTAAAATCGAAAAATAATGTCATAAACAACCCTTTTTACTTCATTATTACCCTATTATCACTTAATCCATTACTTTTTGCGTGTAATCCCTATGGGAGATGACTTTTTTCAATTCTGGATTCTACATTCCTGTTCTTGCGAGCAATATCGCCGTTAGTTCTGCTTGGATTTTGTTGATTTTTGAGTATGTTGTAGCTGAGATTATATGCTATCTAAATCAACCCTCATTTTTTCAATAAGATGTCAGAATCGCGCTCATGATCATGATCATGATCATTATCATCATGATCATCATTATCATAATGATGATAATCATTTATCAATTACATTTTCATTTCTTTGAATAAGATAAAATCGTCAAAAGGTGTTCTTCTTGATGCAAATTAGAGTCAAATGTGTAACTGGTTACTGCACAGGGTCAAAGGTCATATATTGTTTCAATCTATCTTCCCTAGATCCATGATGATCAAGGAGACACAATTTAATCTTGACATATGGATAGATCATAATGGGAGAAGCATATAAATGGGAGAAGCATTTTATAAAATAATATATCGTGTAATGCATTATTCGCTATGTAAACCATTATCATACGTATCACCTAATTCGTCTAAGTGACGAATTAAAGTCTAGTTTTTTTTATTATTATTCTTCCTCGAATTTGTTCGCAGGATATCTCAAGACTCAATAAAGCCATTGTTATGAATCTTTCAATGATGATAGATCTTAGTCTAACTTAGAACTGCGTGACTTTTCAAAGACTCAAAGTCATCGTGACGTCATCCAGGCGCCATTTTGTAAAAATCAACTTATGATCATATCTTCATAACGGAAAGTAATTTTACATTCATATTTATCAAGATTAAGATCAATATCCGTCGGGTCAATTTGAGGTCAATAAATGCGCGCAAAATTGCGCGTACGCGTAGGCGCGCGCGTTAATGCGCGCGTAAAATTTTAGATTGCTCAAAATCGTCTTAAATTTTTTTTGCATACGTTTCAGGCCATTATAAGCATTTCATAAAAAATCACGCAAAACACGCATTTTTGCACGTTTTCGTTCGTCACGGCCGAACGAAAAATAATCCCCCAGCAAAAGCTTTTGACCGAATATTCCTCATATTTTTCCGAACAATTTGATACCCTTTTTATCTCTTGATCACTATTAATAACGGAATGAGCGTCCGTTCAAAATAACCGTCCGTACGCACGATTTTTGCAATACATAGCATATATGGGCAAAAACATGCCTATAAAAAGTCCATTGGGATGAATAGGGATTGCCAATTTTTTTTTTCATATTTAGATAGAGTATGAGTCGGAGGTATGATTTCATATCTCATTTGGCCATTAAGTACATGTTAACGGCATCATAATGGCCTTGGAAGTCAAAATACAAAATTGCATATTATGACGTCATTGTATTTGTGGAAAATGTAGTGTATTTCTCTCAATATTCATCGATTCTCTTTGAAATGTCGATATGTTGTAGATAAGGCAATTCTCTACAAGGTCAATTTTCACTAAGTTTCATTTTAATGAGGTCATCATAGTACAAAATTCAATTAAAGGCCACATGTCAAAATTTTCGTCATTTGCGTGTTATGTCTATGGAAGGTGAATTTCGTTCACATCATGAATCTACATGGCATTCATCTATGAGCACTATCTATCTTATGTGTGCTCTGTTTTCTCCCAAATTGGGGTATGTTATAGCTGAGACCATGGGCTATAAAAACGGTGTACTTTGTTTTTTAATCAGATGTTGGGATCATGTCGGAATTTTCAATCGAAAGTTGAAATTGCAAATTTTGAAGGAATCATTGAGTGATACGTATCATTAGGTGATACGTAACGAAGTCTACGTATCACCTATTGATTTCGTCAAGATTTTCTTTTTAGGTGATACGTAACGAAGTCAACGTATCACCTTTTGATTTCGTCAAGATTTTTATTTATTTTTTTTTTATTTATTATTCTTCCTCGAATTTGTTCGCAGGATATCTCAAGACTCAATAAAGCCATTGTTATGAATCTTTCACTGATGATAGATCTTAGTCTAACTTAGAACTGCGTGACTTTTCAAAGACTCAAAGTCATCGTGACGTCATCCAGGCGCCATTTTGTAAAAATCAACTTATGATCATATCTTCATAACGGAAAGTAATTTTACATTCATATTTATCAAGATTAAGATCAATATCCGTCGGATCAATATGAGGTCAATAAATGCGCGCAAAAATGCGCGTACGCGTAGGCGCGCGCGTCAATGCGCGCGTAAAATTTTAAATTGCTCAAAATCGTCTTAAATTTTTTTTGCATACGTTTCAGGCCATTTTAAGCATTTCATAAAAAATCACGCAAAACACGCATTTTTGCACGTTTTCGTTCGTCACGGCCGAACGAAAAATAATTTCTCCGCAAAAGCTCTTGACCGAATATTCCTCATATTTTTCCGGAAAATTTGATACCATGTTTAGCTCTTTATCACTATTAAAACGGAATGAGCGTCCGTTCAAGATAACCGTCCGTACGCGCGATTTTTGTAATACATTGCATATATGGGCAAAAACATGCCTATGAAAAGTCCATTGGGATGAATAGGGATTGCCAATTTTTTTTTCATATTTAGATAGAGTATGAGTCGGAGGTATGATTTCATATCTCATTTGGCCATTAAGTACATGTTAACGGCATCATAATGGCCTTGGAAGTCAAAAATACAAAATTGCATATTATGACGTCATTGTATTTGTGGAAAATGTAGTGTATTTCTCTCAATATTCATCGATTCTCTTTGAAATGTCGATATGTTGTAGATAAGGCAATTCTCTACAAGGTCAATTTTCACTAAGTTTCATTTTAATGAGGTCATCATAGTACAAAATTCAATTAAAGGCCACATGTCAAAATTTTCGTCATTTGCGTGTTATGTCTATGGAAGGTGAATTTCGTTCACATCATGAATCTACATGGCATTCATCTATGAGCACTATCTATCTTATGTGTGCTCTGTTTTCTCCCAAATTGGGGTATGTTATAGCTGAGACCATGGGCTATAAAAACGGTGTACTTTGTTTTTAATCAGATGTTGGGATCATGTCGGAATTTTCAATCGAAAGTTGAAATTGCAAATTTTGAAGGAATCATTGAGTGATACGTATCATTAGGTGATACGTAACAAAGTCTACGTATCACCTATTGATTTCGTCAAGATTTTCTTTTTAGGTGATACGTAACGAAGTCAACGTATCACCTTTTGATTTCGTCAAGATTTTTATTTATTTTTTTTTTTATTTATTATTCTTCCTCGAATTTGTTCGCAGGATATCTCAAGACTCAATAAAGCCATTGTTATGAATCTTTCACTGATGATAGATCTTAGTCTAACTTAGAACTGCGTGACTTTTCAAAGACTCAAAGTCATCGTGACGTCATCCAGGCGCCATTTTGTAAAAATCAACTTATGATCATATCTTCATAACGGAAAGTAATTTTACATTCATATTTATCAAGATTAAGATCAATATCCGTCGGATCAATATGAGGTCAATAAATGCGCGCAAAAATGCGCGTACGCGTAGGCGCGCGCGTCAATGCGCGCGTAAAATTTTAAATTGCTCAAAATCGTCTTAAATTTTTTTTGCATACGTTTCAGGCCATTTTAAGCATTTCATAAAAAATCACGCAAAACACGCATTTTTGCACGTTTTCGTTCGTCACGGCCGAACGAAAAATAATTTCTCCGCAAAAGCTCTTGACCGAATATTCCTCATATTTTTCCGGAAAATTTGATACCATGTTTAGCTCTTTATCACTATTAAAAACGGAATGAGCGTCCGTTCAAGATAACCGTCCGTACGCGCGATTTTTGTAATACATTGCATATATGGGCAAAAACATGCCTATGAAAAGTCCATTGGGATGAATAGGGATTGCCAATTTTTTTTTCATATTTAGATAGAGTATGAGTCGGAGGTATGATTTCATATCTCATTTGGCCATTAAGTACATGTTAACGGCATCATAATGGCCTTGGAAGTCAAAAATACAAAATTGCATATTATGACGTCATTGTATTTGTGGAAAATGTAGTGTATTTCTCTCAATATTCATCGATTCTCTTTGAAATGTCGATATGTTGTAGATAAGGCAATTCTCTACAAGGTCAATTTTCACTAAGTTTCATTTTAATGAGGTCATCATAGTACAAAATTCAATTAAAGGCCACATGTCAAAATTTTCGTCATTTGCGTGTTATGTCTATGGAAGGTGAATTTCGTTCACATCATGAATCTACATGGCATTCATCTATGAGCACTATCTATCTTATGTGTGCTCTGTTTTCTCCCAAATTGGGGTATGTTATAGCTGAGACCATGGGCTATAAAAACGGTGTACTTTGTTTTTTAATCAGATGTTGGGATCATGTCGGAATTTTCAATCGAAAGTTGAAATTGCAAATTTTGAAGGAATCATTGAGTGATACGTATCATTAGGTGATACGTAACGAAGTCTACGTATCACCTATTGATTTCGTCAAGATTTTCTTTTTAGGTGATACGTAACGAAGTCAACGTATCACCTTTTGATTTCGTCAAGATTTTTATTTATTTTTTTTTTTATTTATTATTCTTCCTCGAATTTGTTCGCAGGATATCTCAAGACTCAATAAAGCCATTGTTATGAATCTTTCACTGATGATAGATCTTAGTCTAACTTAGAACTGCGTGACTTTTCAAAGACTCAAAGTCATCGTGACGTCATCCAGGCGCCATTTTGTAAAAATCAACTTATGATCATATCTTCATAACGGAAAGTAATTTTACATTCATATTTATCAAGATTAAGATCAATATCCGTCGGATCAATATGAGGTCAATAAATGCGCGCAAAAATGCGCGTACGCGTAGGCGCGCGCGTCAATGCGCGCGTAAAATTTTAAATTGCTCAAAATCGTCTTAAATTTTTTTTGCATACGTTTCAGGCCATTTTAAGCATTTCATAAAAAATCACGCAAAACACGCATTTTTGCACGTTTTCGTTCGTCACGGCCGAACGAAAAATAATTTCTCCGCAAAAGCTCTTGACCGAATATTCCTCATATTTTTCCGGAAAATTTGATACCATGTTTAGCTCTTTATCACTATTAAAAACGGAATGAGCGTCCGTTCAAGATAACCGTCCGTACGCGCGATTTTTGTAATACATTGCATATATGGGCAAAAACATGCCTATGAAAAGTCCATTGGGATGAATAGGGATTGCCAATTTTTTTTTCATATTTAGATAGAGTATGAGTCGGAGGTATGATTTCATATCTCATTTGGCCATTAAGTACATCTTGACGGCATCATAATGGCCTTGGAAGTCAAAAATACAAAATTGCATATTATGACGTCATTGTATTTGTGGAAAATGTAGTGTATTTCTCTCAATATTCATCGATTCTCTTTGAAATGTCGATATGTTGTAGATAAGGCAATTCTCTACAAGATCAATTTTCACTAAGTTTCATTTTAATGAGGTCATCATAGTACAAAATTCAATTAAAGGCCACATGTCAAAATTTTCGTCATTTGCGTGTTATGTCTATGGAAGGTGAATTTCGTTCACATCATGAATCTACATGGCATTCATCTATGAGCACTATCTATCTTATGTGTGCTCTGTTTTCTCCCAAATTGGGGTATGTTATAGCTGAGACCATGGGCTATAAAAACGGTGTACTTTGTTTTTTAATCAGATGTTGGGATCATGTCGGAATTTTCAATCGAAAGTTGAAATTGCAAATTTTGAAGGAATCATTGAGTGATACGTATCATTAGGTGATACGTAACGAAGTCTACGTATCACCTATTGATTTCGTCAAGATTTTCTTTTAGGTGATACGTAACGAAGTCAACGTATCACCTTTTGATTTCGTCAAGATTTTTATTATTTTTTTTTTTATTTATTATTCTTCCTCGAATTTGTTCGCAGGATATCTCAAGACTCAATAAAGCCATTGTTATGAATCTTTCACTGATGATAGATCTTAGTCTAACTTAGAACTGCGTGACTTTTCAAAGACTCAAAGTCATCGTGACGTCATCCAGGCGCCATTTTGTAAAAATCAACTTATGATCATATCTTCATAACGGAAAGTAATTTTACATTCATATTTATCAAGATTAAGATCAATATCCGTCGGATCAATATGAGGTCAATAAATGCGCGCAAAAATGCGCGTACGCGTAGGCGCGCGCGTCAATGCGCGCGTAAAATTTTAAATTGCTCAAAATCGTCTTAAATTTTTTTTGCATACGTTTCAGGCCATTTTAAGCATTTCATAAAAAATCACGCAAAACACGCATTTTTGCACGTTTTCGTTCGTCACGGCCGAACGAAAAATAATTTCTCCGCAAAAGCTCTTGACCGAATATTCCTCATATTTTTCCGGAAAATTTGATACCATGTTTAGCTCTTTATCACTATTAAAAACGGAATGAGCGTCCGTTCAAGATAACCGTCCGTACGCGCGATTTTTGTAATACATTGCATATATGGGCAAAAACATGCCTATGAAAAGTCCATTGGGATGAATAGGGATTGCCAATTTTTTTTTCATATTTAGATAGAGTATGAGTCGGAGGTATGATTTCATATCTCATTTGGCCATTAAGTACATGTTAACGGCATCATAATGGCCTTGGAAGTCAAAAATACAAAATTGCATATTATGACGTCATTGTATTTGTGGAAAATGTAGTGTATTTCTCTCAATATTCATCGATTCTCTTTGAAATGTCGATATGTTGTAGATAAGGCAATTCTCTACAAGGTCAATTTTCACTAAGTTTCATTTTAATGAGGTCATCATAGTACAAAATTCAATTAAAGGCCACATGTCAAAATTTTCGTCATTTGCGTGTTATGTCTATGGAAGGTGAATTTCGTTCACATCATGAATCTACATGGCATTCATCTATGAGCACTATCTATCTTATGTGTGCTCTGTTTTCTCCCAAATTGGGGTATGTTATAGCTGAGACCATGGGCTATAAAAACGGTGTACTTTGTTTTTTAATCAGATGTTGGGATCATGTCGGAATTTTCAATCGAAAGTTGAAATTGCAAATTTTGAAGGAATCATTGAGTGATACGTATCATTAGGTGATACGTAACGAAGTCTACGTATCACCTATTGATTTCGTCAAGATTTTCTTTTTAGGTGATACGTAACGAAGTCAACGTATCACCTTTTGATTTCGTCAAGATTTTTATTTATTTTTTTTTTATTTATTATTCTTCCTCGAATTTGTTCGCAGGATATCTCAAGACTCAATAAAGCCATTGTTATGAATCTTTCACTGATGATAGATCTTAGTCTAACTTAGAACTGCGTGACTTTTCAAAGACTCAAAGTCATCGTGACGTCATCCAGGCGCCATTTTGTAAAAATCAACTTATGATCATATCTTCATAACGGAAAGTAATTTTACATTCATATTTATCAAGATTAAGATCAATATCCGTCGGATCAATATGAGGTCAATAAATGCGCGCAAAAATGCGCGTACGCGTAGGCGCGCGCGTCAATGCGCGCGTAAAATTTTAAATTGCTCAAAATCGTCTTAAATTTTTTTTGCATACGTTTCAGGCCATTTTAAGCATTTCATAAAAAATCACGCAAAACACGCATTTTTGCACGTTTTCGTTCGTCACGGCCGAACGAAAAATAATTTCTCCGCAAAAGCTCTTGACCGAATATTCCTCATATTTTTCCGGAAAATTTGATACCATGTTTAGCTCTTTATCACTATTAAAAACGGAATGAGCGTCCGTTCAAGATAACCGTCCGTACGCGCGATTTTTGTAATACATTGCATATATGGGCAAAAACATGCCTATGAAAAGTCCATTGGGATGAATAGGGATTGCCAATTTTTTTTTCATATTTAGATAGAGTATGAGTCGGAGGTATGATTTCATATTTCATTTGGCCATTAAGTACATCTTGACGGCATCATAATGGCCTTGGAAGTCAAAAATACAAAATTGCATATTATGACGTCATTGTATTTATGGAAAATGTAGTGTATTTCTCTCAATATTCATCGATTCTCTTTGAAATGTCGATATGTTGTAGATAAGGCAATTCTCTACAAGATCACTTTTCACTAAGTTTCATTTTCATGAGGTCATCATAGTACAAAATTCAATTAAAGGCCACATGTCAGAATTTTCGTCATTTGCGTGTTATGTCTATGGAAGGTGAATTTCGTTCACATCATGAATCTGCATGGCATTCATCTATGAGCACTATCTATCTTATGTGTGCTCTGTTTTCTCCCAAATTGGGGTATGTTATAGCTGAGACCATGGGCTATAAAAACGGTGCTTTTAGTTTTTTGATCAGATGATGAGATCATATCACAATTTTCAGTTGAATGTTGAAATGATGAATATGTCACGTATGTCCTATTTGTGAAACTTAAACGTTAGCAGTGTCCTCGTATTGAAATTATGTAAGGAAACCCTTTTACTTTCTAGACTGTACTCTCAGACACTATTGAGTGACTGACTGACATCTTTTTTTCTCTGGTAATAAAATACATAAAATGAGCGTTATAGAGAACATGAGCATTCGGCTACATTAATAACCCACTCTGTTCTCATTGTTCATTTCCTATTCAAGACTTGAATAATGACGAACTTCATTCAATATTTGGTAGTAATACTACAGATACTTATACTGATATCAATGATTTAAACTATTTATCCGAAAAAGAATATGAGTTTCATTTCAGTAGGTTTCTGAACTGTAAATATTATATTGATGAGGATTTTACGACTGAATTCAGTAACATTAACTATCATTTTTTAGTATTTTACATTTTAATTCGCGTAGTTTAAACATACATTGTAATGCTTTATCCAATTTCATCTGTACTTATGTATAGAAACTTGGGTTAATGATAGTACGCCACTATTATTCAATGTATCCGGTCATTCATTTATACAATTTAATCGCCAAGTACAAAAGAGTGGAGGTGTTGGTCTATTGGTCGCTGACAATTTTGAATATGAAATACGCAATGATATATGTATATTATACCCATCATACAACTATGAATCACTGTTTATTGAAAGCAATTTCCCTGTCGTTGAAAATGTTTTACAAAAAACACATACTGAACATAAACAGGTTTATATAATGGGAGATTTTAACATTGATCCCGTGAAATTTACTGGCAATGCTGTATGTAATTTCTTGAGCGAAATACATTCAAATCTTTGTATTCCTTTAATTGACAAGCCTTCAAGAAAGACTGACGGATCAATATCCCTCTAATCCACATTCTTTATACAGTGACAGTATATATCCATCCGATATTTAAAGATTTTATTTTCAAGCAACTAGTGAATCTCACGTCGACAACTCAAAATGATCGCTAATGTATTCTCACACTTTTCATTTACGCCGGGACATCGTGACGTCATACACTATACATTTTTAATTATTCAGGCATAAGCTCTTATTTATCAATTATATTTTCATTTCTTTGAATAAGATAAAAATCGTCAAAATGCGTTCTTCATGATGTAAATTAGAGTCAAAGGTGTAACTGGTTACTGCACAGAGTCAATGGTCATATATTGTCTCAATCTATCTTCCCTATATCCATAATGATCAAGGGATCGACACAATTTAAACTTGACATATGGATAGATCATTATGGGAAGAGCATTTTATAAAATAATATGATATCGTGTTATGCATTCTTTGTTATGTAAACCAATATCATACGTATCACCTAATTCGTCTAAGTGACGAATTAAAGTCTAGTTTTTTTTTATTATTATTCTTCCTCGAATTTGTTCGCAGGATATCTCAAGACTCAATAAAGCCATTGTTATGAATCTTTCAATGATGATAGATCTTAGTCTAACTTAGAACTGCGTGACTTTTCAAAGACTCAAAGTCATCGTGACGTCATCCAGGCGCCATTTTGTAAAAATCAACTTATGATCATATCTTCATAACGGAAAGTAATTTTACATTCATATTTATCAAGATTAAGATCAATATCCGTCGGGTCAATTTGAGGTCAATAAATGCGCGCAAAATTGCGCGTACGCGTAGGCGCGCGCGTTAATGCGCGCGTAAAATTTTAGATTGCTCAAAATCGTCTTAAATTTTTTTTGCATACGTTTCAGGCCATTATAAGCATTTCATAAAAAATCACGCAAAACACGCATTTTTGCACGTTTTCGTTCGTCACGGCCGAACGAAAAATAATCCCCCAGCAAAAGCTTTTGACCGAATATTCCTCATATTTTTCCGAACAATTTGATACCCTTTTTATCTCTTGATCACTATTAATAACGGAATGAGCGTCCGTTCAAAATAACCGTCCGTACGCACGATTTTTGCAATACATAGCATATATGGGCAAAAACATGCCTATAAAAAGTCCATTGGGATGAATAGGGATTGCCAATTTTTTTTCTTCATATTTAGATAGAGTATGAGTCGGAGGTATGATTTCATATCTCATTTGGCCATTAAGTACATGTTAACGGCATCATAATGGCCTTGGAAGTCAAAAATACAAAATTGCATATTATGACGTCATTGTATTTGTGGAAAATGTAGTGTATTTCTCTCAATATTCATCGATTCTCTTTGAAATGTCGATATGTTGTAGATAAGGCAATTCTCTACAAGGTCAATTTTCACTAAGTTTCATTTTAATGAGGTCATCATAGTACAAAATTCAATTAAAGGCCACATGTCAAAATTTTCGTCATTTGCGTGTTATGTCTATGGAAGGTGAATTTCGTTCACATCATGAATCTACATGGCATTCATCTATGAGCACTATCTATCTTATGTGTGCTCTGTTTTCTCCCAAATTGGGGTATGTTATAGCTGAGACCATGGGCTATAAAAACGGTGTACTTTGTTTTTTAATCAGATGTTGGGATCATGTCGGAATTTTCAATCGAAAGTTGAAATTGCAAATTTTGAAGGAATCATTGAGTGATACGTATCATTAGGTGATACGTAACGAAGTCTACGTATCACCTATTGATTTCGTCAAGATTTTCTTTTTAGGTGATACGTAACGAAGTCAACGTATCACCTTTTGATTTCGTCAAGATTTTTATTTATTTTTTTTTTATTTATTATTCTTCCTCGAATTTGTTCGCAGGATATCTCAAGACTCAATAAAGCCATTGTTATGAATCTTTCACTGATGATAGATCTTAGTCTAACTTAGAACTGCGTGACTTTTCAAAGACTCAAAGTCATCGTGACGTCATCCAGGCGCCATTTTGTAAAAATCAACTTATGATCATATCTTCATAACGGAAAGTAATTTTACATTCATATTTATCAAGATTAAGATCAATATCCGTCGGATCAATATGAGGTCAATAAATGCGCGCAAAAATGCGCGTACGCGTAGGCGCGCGCGTCAATGCGCGCGTAAAATTTTAAATTGCTCAAAATCGTCTTAAATTTTTTTTGCATACGTTTCAGGCCATTTTAAGCATTTCATAAAAAATCACGCAAAACACGCATTTTTGCACGTTTTCGTTCGTCACGGCCGAACGAAAAATAATTTCTCCGCAAAAGCTCTTGACCGAATATTCCTCATATTTTTCCGGAAAATTTGATACCATGTTTAGCTCTTTATCACTATTAAAAACGGAATGAGCGTCCGTTCAAGATAACCGTCCGTACGCGCGATTTTTGTAATACATTGCATATATGGGCAAAAACATGCCTATGAAAAGTCCATTGGGATGAATAGGGATTGCCAATTTTTTTTTTCATATTTAGATAGAGTATGAGTCGGAGGTATGATTTCATATTTCATTTGGCCATTAAGTACATCTTGACGGCATCATAATGGCCTTGGAAGTCAAAAATACAAAATTGCATATTATGACGTCATTGTATTTATGGAAAATGTAGTGTATTTCTCTCAATATTCATCGATTCTCTTTGAAATGTCGATATGTTGTAGATAAGGCAATTCTCTACAAGGTCAATTTTCACTAAGTTTCATTTTAATGAGGTCATCATAGTACAAAATTCAATTAAAGGCCACATGTCAAAATTTTCGTCATTTGCGTGTTATGTCTATGGAAGGTGAATTTCGTTCACATCATGAATCTACATGGCATTCATCTATGAGCACTATCTATCTTATGTGTGCTCTGTTTTCTCCCAAATTGGGGTATGTTATAGCTGAGACCATGGGCTATAAAAACGGTGTACTTTGTTTTTTAATCAGATGTTGGGATCATGTCGGAATTTTCAATCGAAAGTTGAAATTGCAAATTTTGAAGGAATCATTGAGTGATACGTATCATTAGGTGATACGTAACGAAGTCTACGTATCACCTATTGATTTCGTCAAGATTTTCTTTTTAGGTGATACGTAACGAAGTCAACGTATCACCTTTTGATTTCGTCAAGATTTTTATTTATTTTTTTTTTTATTTATTATTCTTCCTCGAATTTGTTCGCAGGATATCTCAAGACTCAATAAAGCCATTGTTATGAATCTTTCACTGATGATAGATCTTAGTCTAACTTAGAACTGCGTGACTTTTCAAAGACTCAAAGTCATCGTGACGTCATCCAGGCGCCATTTTGTAAAAATCAACTTATGATCATATCTTCATAACGGAAAGTAATTTTACATTCATATTTATCAAGATTAAGATCAATATCCGTCGGATCAATATGAGGTCAATAAATGCGCGCAAAAATGCGCGTACGCGTAGGCGCGCGCGTCAATGCGCGCGTAAAATTTTAAATTGCTCAAAATCGTCTTAAATTTTTTTTGCATACGTTTCAGGCCATTTTAAGCATTTCATAAAAAATCACGCAAAACACGCATTTTTGCACGTTTTCGTTCGTCACGGCCGAACGAAAAATAATTTCTCCGCAAAAGCTCTTGACCGAATATTCCTCATATTTTTCCGGAAAATTTGATACCATGTTTAGCTCTTTATCACTATTAAAAACGGAATGAGCGTCCGTTCAAGATAACCGTCCGTACGCGCGATTTTTGTAATACATTGCATATATGGGCAAAAACATGCCTATGAAAAGTCCATTGGGATGAATAGGGATTGCCAATTTTTTTTTCATATTTAGATAGAGTATGAGTCGGAGGTATGATTTCATATTTCATTTGGCCATTAAGTACATCTTGACGGCATCATAATGGCCTTGGAAGTCAAAAATACAAAATTGCATATTATGACGTCATTGTATTTATGGAAAATGTAGTGTATTTCTCTCAATATTCATCGATTCTCTTTGAAATGTCGATATGTTGTAGATAAGGCAATTCTCTACAAGATCACTTTTCACTAAGTTTCATTTTCATGAGGTCATCATAGTACAAAATTCAATTAAAGGCCACATGTCAGAATTTTCGTCATTTGCGTGTTATGTCTATGGAAGGTGAATTTCGTTCACATCATGAATCTGCATGGCATTCATCTATGAGCACTATCTATCTTATGTGTGCTCTGTTTTCTCCCAAATTGGGGTATGTTATAGCTGAGACCATGGGCTATAAAAACGGTGCTTTTAGTTTTTTGATCAGATGATGAGATCATATCACAATTTTCAGTTGAATGTTGAAATGATGAATATGTCACGTATGTCCTATTTGTGAAACTTAAACGTTAGCAGTGTCCTCGTATTGAAATTATGTAAGGAAACCCTTTTACTTTCTAGACTGTACTCTCAGACACTATTGAGTGACTGACTGACATCTTTTTTTCTCTGGTAATAAAATACATAAAATGAGCGTTATAGAGAACATGAGCATTCGGCTACATTAATAACCCACTCTGTTCTCATTGTTCATTTCCTATTCAAGACTTGAATAATGACGAACTTCATTCAATATTTGGTAGTAATACTACAGATACTTATACTGATATCAATGATTTAAACTATTTATCCGAAAAAGAATATGAGTTTCATTTCAGTAGGTTTCTGAACTGTAAATATTATATTGATGAGGATTTTACGACTGAATTCAGTAACATTAACTATCATTTTTTAGTATTTTACATTTTAATTCGCGTAGTTTAAACATACATTGTAATGCTTTATCCAATTTCATCTGTACTTATGTATAGAAACTTGGGTTAATGATAGTACGCCACTATTATTCAATGTATCCGGTCATTCATTTATACAATTTAATCGCCAAGTACAAAAGAGTGGAGGTGTTGGTCTATTGGTCGCTGACAATTTTGAATATGAAATACGCAATGATATATGTATATTATACCCATCATACAACTATGAATCACTGTTTATTGAAAGCAATTTCCCTGTCGTTGAAAATGTTTTACAAAAAACACATACTGAACATAAACAGGTTTATATAATGGGAGATTTTAACATTGATCCCGTGAAATTTACTGGCAATGCTGTATGTAATTTCTTGAGCGAAATACATTCAAATCTTTGTATTCCTTTAATTGACAAGCCTTCAAGAAAGACTGACGGATCAATATCCCTCTAATCCACATTCTTTATACAGTGACAGTATATATCCATCCGATATTTAAAGATTTTATTTTCAAGCAACTAGTGAATCTCACGTCGACAACTCAAAATGATCGCTAATGTATTCTCACACTTTTCATTTACGCCGGGACATCGTGACGTCATACACTATACATTTTTAATTATTCAGGCATAAGCTCTTATTTATCAATTATATTTTCATTTCTTTGAATAAGATAAAAATCGTCAAAATGCGTTCTTCATGATGTAAATTAGAGTCAAAGGTGTAACTGGTTACTGCACAGAGTCAATGGTCATATATTGTCTCAATCTATCTTCCCTATATCCATAATGATCAAGGGATCGACACAATTTAAACTTGACATATGGATAGATCATTATGGGAAGAGCATTTTATAAAATAATATGATATCGTGTTATGCATTCTTTGTTATGTAAACCAATATCATACGTATCACCTAATTCGTCTAAGTGACGAATTAAAGTCTAGTTTTTTTTTATTATTATTCTTCCTCGAATTTGTTCGCAGGATATCTCAAGACTCAATAAAGCCATTGTTATGAATCTTTCAATGATGATAGATCTTAGTCTAACTTAGAACTGCGTGACTTTTCAAAGACTCAAAGTCATCGTGACGTCATCCAGGCGCCATTTTGTAAAAATCAACTTATGATCATATCTTCATAACGGAAAGTAATTTTACATTCATATTTATCAAGATTAAGATCAATATCCGTCGGGTCAATTTGAGGTCAATAAATGCGCGCAAAATTGCGCGTACGCGTAGGCGCGCGCGTTAATGCGCGCGTAAAATTTTAGATTGCTCAAAATCGTCTTAAATTTTTTTTGCATACGTTTCAGGCCATTATAAGCATTTCATAAAAAATCACGCAAAACACGCATTTTTGCACGTTTTCGTTCGTCACGGCCGAACGAAAAATAATCCCCCAGCAAAAGCTTTTGACCGAATATTCCTCATATTTTTCCGAACAATTTGATACCCTTTTTATCTCTTGATCACTATTAATAACGGAATGAGCGTCCGTTCAAAATAACCGTCCGTACGCACGATTTTTGCAATACATAGCATATATGGGCAAAAACATGCCTATAAAAAGTCCATTGGGATGAATAGGGATTGCCAATTTTTTTTCTTCATATTTAGATAGAGTATGAGTCGGAGGTATGATTTCATATCTCATTTGGCCATTAAGTACATGTTAACGGCATCATAATGGCCTTGGAAGTCAAAAATACAAAATTGCATATTATGACGTCATTGTATTTGTGGAAAATGTAGTGTATTTCTCTCAATATTCATCGATTCTCTTTGAAATGTCGATATGTTGTAGATAAGGCAATTCTCTACAAGGTCAATTTTCACTAAGTTTCATTTTAATGAGGTCATCATAGTACAAAATTCAATTAAAGGCCACATGTCAAAATTTTCGTCATTTGCGTGTTATGTCTATGGAAGGTGAATTTCGTTCACATCATGAATCTACATGGCATTCATCTATGAGCACTATCTATCTTATGTGTGCTCTGTTTTCTCCCAAATTGGGGTATGTTATAGCTGAGACCATGGGCTATAAAAACGGTGCTTTTAGTTTTTCGGTCAGATGATGGTATCATGTCACAATTTTCAATTGAAAGTCGAATTTGCAAATTCCGTAGAACTTTGCAGTAATTATGATGTCACGTATGTCCTATTTGTGAAATTTTAACGTTAGCAGTGTTCTAGTATTGAGTTTAATTGATGATGGTTTGATTGAGAATAAAAATAAAAGAACAACAATGCATTGCGGCATAAACGGATGAATTAGGAAATGTTTTACAAATTTAAAATACAATATATTCAAACATTCATATCAAATAACATCGAAATTAAAGAATTGAACCTGAATGAGTAAATTGTTAAAAACAATATTCAACTTCGAAATTTGTATTTCATTTTTGATCTTCCGAAATCATTTGATATAAAAAGGAGATACACAAAGTGAAGAAGAACATGATGATGATGTAAAGCAAAGAAAGAAAAGAAAAGTTGATGGTAAGATGGTAAGAGGATAGACAGAGGGTATAGTAACACTATCCTAAGGTATCGATATCAATATTCAAGCATTACACATTATACAAATTACAAATGATAGAGGCGAAGTTATTATGCGAATACTTATATGACAAATTGTACACATTTATATTTTCCTCTAGGTAATAGCTACTACAAGAAAAAGGTTATGTTTTATCCAAACTGTAAAAAAAGGGGAATTATTAGAAGAAGTAAAAGTAGAAGAAGAAAGAGGGAAAAGAGAATTGAGAAAAAAGGAGATGGGTGAGATGCCTTGCTGCCTTCCTCTTTATCTCTTGTTCTGTCTCGATCTGCCTCTCTATTTCTGTATAGTCTCCCCCTTTCTCTCTGCATCATCCCAGTGTCTCATTTATTAGTGTATTACATGTATACAAATCAAATCAAAGGAAATTTGAGGCAATTTCAATCGTTTAGCCATTCACTGCCATGCATACTAACAATCATTTCTAGAATTAACATCTTATAGATGTTGGTTTATGGATGGGTAAAATATAAATATCTTACTCATATTTTATATTGAATCAGGACTAAATAAATCACTGTGTTCATGTTTAATTGATAAAAAAAGGGCTTACAAACTTTATTTGCATGTTATCTCAAGACTTGACAGATGGCACACGGAAACATTCACATCCTTAGTGCGTTAAAACGTTATTCAAACGGTAGATCTTTCTTTCCAATACGGAACGGTCAATAAGCAGCATGAAACTTAGTTAAGATATAGTCCTTATTAGTCATAATCAGCTCTATTGACGTCATTGTTGCGTATTTAGTGCGTCGAAATATCACTTCAATGATTGGTATAAGTATATCTCTGCAATGTTTAGTAATAGCAGGGCACTCTCCCTGGTAATAGTTAACAGTTATCATATATAACGATCCTCAATCGAAAACATGAAGGGGGCGCTTTGCCACTTTCAATCATGGTCATCATTTTAATATCGTCATCATCGTATTCATGAACATAATCGTTTTTTGATTATCGGCAACACTTTCATGACCAGTATTCAAAAGAGCTTATTTATGCTAGAAATATGGAAGGCATTGTTCTCAATTGCATCTCTCTCTCTCCTCTCTCTTGCTGTGTTTCCCTTCTCCCCTCATGTTCTGCCCCTCTCCTTTACTTGGTCTGTCTCTGCATCTCTCTCTCACTCTCTATCTCTCTTTCCCTCTCTACACTTTTATCCTCTCCCCCTCTCTCTCTCTCTCTCTCTTTCTCTTGCCTTGCCTTCTTCTTATTATATTGCTCTGTCTCCCTCTGTTCTACACAGTTGAAACTTGACTCATGGATATACCATAATGGAAGTAGTATTTAATAACGAAAGATGAAATCGTGAAAATGCGTTCTTCATTATGTTACACACGTATCACCTAATTCGTCAAAGTGACGAATTAAAGTCTAGTATTTATTTTGTGTCTGTATAGAAGAAATTATTATTATTCTTCCTCAATTTTGTTCGCAGGATATCTCAAGACTGAATGAAGCCATTGTTATGAAACTTTCCATGATGATAGATCTTAGTCTAACTTAGAACTGCGTGACTTTTTAGAGAGTCAAAATTATCGTGACGTCATCCAGGCGCCATTTTGTGAAAATCAACTAATGCTCATATCTTCATAACGGAAAAGTATTTCTCATTCATAATTATCACGATTAAGATAAATATCCGTCCGGTTAAGTTGAGGTCAATAAAAGTGCGCAAATGCGCGCGTGCGCGTTCTACCGCGCGTTTACGCGCGCGCAAAAATTTAAAATGCTCCAAATCATCCCAAATTTTTTTTGCATACGTTTCAGGCCATATGGAGCATTTGATAAAAAAATTACGCACACGCGCATGCGCGCGCGTTTTCGCGCGTACTGGCATTTTGCAACATAGAATCGCCGATTTTTTTCTGTCATCATATTCGGTACATTTTTCCAAGCCTTTTGATAATTTGTTCACCTTTTATTAACGCAATGAGCGTCCGTCAAAGTTGACAGCACGCGCGGATTTGCGTTATCTTTATCTACAATACATGGGCAAAAACATGCCTATATAAAATTCATTGTAACTCTTTAGAATAAATAGAAACTCCTAATATTTTTTCATATTTATATAGATTATGAGTCGGAGATATGATTTCATGTCTCATTTTATCCTCAATTAACTCATGACGTCATCATAATGGCCTCCAAACTCAAAATTTTAATTTGCATATTATGACGTCAGCATATTTTTGGAACATTAATTTTATCTCTGTAAATATGGATCAATTTTCTTTTTAATTTTGATATGTTCTAGCTGAGACAATTTTCTACAAATGTAGTATTCACAATTTTTATTTTTGACAAAAGTATCATGGTGTATTTTTGCGATTAAATGAGCCATGTCAATTTTTCGCATTTTGCGTGTATTCTCTATGGGACATGACTTTTTCTCAAAACTGGATTCTACACTCCTGTCTTTCGCGAGCAAAATCTCCGTTGTTTTAGCTTTGTTTTCGCTGAGCTTTGGATATGTTGTAGCTGAGACAATGAGTGATTTCAAGTTGGGTGTTTAAGGCTGGTGTTAGTGTTTAATAAACACTAACACCAGCCTAAACACCGAAATGGAAATCAGCTGGTGTTAAGGCTTTGACCTCTGAATATCGTCAACTTCCGGTAGCTAGTGTTATCGATTTTGCAAAATTGTCGTCTGCTGAACCGACCTTTGTGGCTGGTGTTAATATTTTACATACAAATGTCCTATTCACTAACACTAGCCCCTAGGGATTAAGCAAATGTTGATTTCCAGTTCGGTGTTAGTGTTGTACCCGCACACATTCAACACACGAACGACGCCAATTTATTGTCTGACGATCAAATAAAAATATGTGAAACACGTAATTCCTATATTCTTTCGTGTAAAATAAGTTATTTTTTAAGACCAGAGAAATAGGTGTAAATTTATTCTGTACTTTTCATGATATCTTTAGTTTTGATGTACTATTTTTAAATCATCGTCGTAAAATCAAGTATGTGGTGACGTCACTTTTTGTTTTGTAATATTCTTTATTGTATTCACTCAATAAATAATATTAATTCATACAAATTGTAATATATAACATATTAAAACAAATTACAGAGCACAAAATACAATAATCTCAATTATATTGAATGAATTAATATTGTTATAACCCCCCCCCTCTATATTTTGTTCTGTAGTACTAGTATCCCTATAACATATTATAATATATAACATATTGGAACAAAGTACAGACTACAATCAACTTAGTTATATCGAATGAATAAAGTTTGTTATATCCCCTACCCCCGTTAAAAACAAAACCAACAACAACAAACACAAAACAAAAACAGAAAAAAAAAAAAAAAAAAAAAAAAAAAAAAAAAAAAAAAAAAAAAAAAAACGATACAAGAAGACGTGGGCAGTCTATGGCAGTCGAGACCGGTCAATCACACACAGCTGTGAACCGGGCAGGCCCCCCCTTTCCTCATCCCTTGCATTTTCTTGCATATTATCCATGTTTACCTTGAGATGTTCCCATTTTTTATAGTGGAGCGTCAACGTATTTCGTTCAGTAGCACTCTTTCTTTCTTCCTGTTTACTTTTGAATATTTTCTCTCTTATTTCTTCAATACTTGGAGGCTTCTTTTTTTCCCTACTAATAAATATCAAATATTTAATTAATAAAACCACGTGATTAATCATTTGCCTATCTTCGGTTATTTCGTCTAATCCAATGTGAACTTCCTTCCAGCTCATATCTTTAAGGATTGGAATATCCAAACTATCACTACATTGATCCCATAATTTTCTCACCATTTCGCATTCAAAAATATGTGCCTATATGTTTCCTCTTCTTTTCCACAAAATGAGCATTTATCACTTAATATGAATTGAAACCTGTATAAATAACGATTGACATAAACAATTTTATAAAGCAATTTGAATTGAAATTCTCTTAGTTTATTATCTAAAGTACTAATTCTTGGTCGGACAAAAACCTTTTCAATTTCTTTAACCGACAGATTGTATGATGAATGTAAATTCTGAAAACTGACAGGGACGTCTTGCATTTTTTTTGTATGCATGCCCTGTACAGATTTTTCGAACAAACCGATTCAAATTGGAATGTTTTTTTTGTGAACATAAATTCTATTTTTAACACGGCTCGTGTTAAGCTATCGATTTTGATATCGGTATCGGGCTCTTAATTTCATCAGCAAATTCTCCGCTCGATCATAGAGCTCTTGACTGCTCTAAACACTAACACTAACACTAACACCAAACTTGAAATCACTCATTGAGCTATCAAAAGTGTGTCTTTTATTTTTCGATTAGATGCCAGAATTATGCTCATATTTCACTTGCAAAGTAGGATTTCTGAATTCCATTTCCCGTTTACGTGTAATCGCTATGGGAGATGTTTTGGTATATCGGTAACGCACTTGACTTCCAACCTCGAGATCCCTGGTTCGAGTCCGGGTGTCTCCAACACTTTTTTTTCTCACTTTTTTTTCCTTTTGACCTTCACTGTACCATCTCCTTTGATTATTTAAACACGTAGATTCGCAAATAATGTCATAAATAACGCTTTTTACTTTATTATTACCCTATTTTTACTTAATCCATTACTTTTTGCGTGTAATCCCTATGGGAGATGACTTTTTCTAAAATCTGAAGTCTACATTCGTGTCTTTTGCGAGCAATATCGCCGTTATTTCGGCTTGGATTTTGTTGATTTTTGAGTATGTTGTAGCTGAGACTATATGCTATCTAAATCAACCCTCATTTTTTTCAATAAGATGTCATGATCGCGCTTGTGATCATGATCATTATCATCATGATCATCATTATCATAATGATGATAATCATTTATCAATTACATTTTCATTTCTTTGAATAAGATAAAATCGTCAAAAGGTGTTCTTCATGATGTAAATTAGAGTCAAATGTGTAACTGGTTACTGCACAGGGTCAAAGGTCATATATTGTTTCAATCTATCTTCCCTAGATCCATCATGATCAAGGAGACACAATTTAATCTAGACATATGAATAGATCATAACGGGAGAAGCATATAAGTGGGAGAAGCATTTTACAAAATAATATATCGTGTAATGCATTATTCGTTATGTAAACCATTATCATACGTATCACCTAATTCGTCTAAGTGACGAATTAAAGTCTAGTCTTTTTTTATTATTATTCTTCCTCGAATTTGTTCGCAGGATATCTCAAGACTCAATAAAGCCATTGTTATGAATCTTTCACTGATGATAGATCTTAGTCTAACTTAGAACTGCGTGACTTTTCAAAGACTCAAAGTCATCGTGACGTCATCCAGGCGCCATTTTGTAAAAATCAACTTATGATCATATCTTCATAACGGAAAGTAATTTTACATTCATATTTATCAAGATTAAGATCAATATCCGTCGGATCAATATGAGGTCAATAAATGCGCGCAAAAATGCGCGTACGCGTAGGCGCGCGCGTCAATGCGCGCGTAAAATTTTAAATTGCTCAAAATCGTCTTAAATTTTTTTTGCATACGTTTCAGGCCATTTTAAGCATTTCATAAAAAATCACGCAAAACACGCATTTTTGCACGTTTTCGTTCGTCACGGCCGAACGAAAAATAATTTCTCCGCAAAAGCTCTTGACCGAATATTCCTCATATTTTTCCGGAAAATTTGATACCATGTTTAGCTCTTTATCACTATTAAAAACGGAATGAGCGTCCGTTCAAGATAACCGTCCGTACGCGCGATTTTTGTAATACATTGCATATATGGGCAAAAACATGCCTATGAAAAGTCCATTGGGATGAATAGGGATTGCCAATTTTTTTTTCATATTTAGATAGAGTATGAGTCGGAGGTATGATTTCATATTTCATTTGGCCATTAAGTACATCTTGACGGCATCATAATGGCCTTGGAAGTCAAAAATACAAAATTGCATATTATGACGTCATTGTATTTGTGGAAAATGTAGTGTATTTCTCTCAATATTCATCGATTCTCTTTGAAATGTCGATATGTTGTAGATAAGGCAATTCTCTACAAGGTCAATTTTCACTAAGTTTCATTTTAATGAGGTCATCATAGTACAAAATTCAATTAAAGGCCACATGTCAAAATTTTCGTCATTTGCGTGTTATGTCTATGGAAGGTGAATTTCGTTCACATCATGAATCTACATGGCATTCATCTATGAGCACTATCTATCTTATGTGTGCTCTGTTTTCTCCCAAATTGGGGTATGTTATAGCTGAGACCATGGGCTATAAAAACGGTGTACTTTGTTTTTTAATCAGATGTTGGGATCATGTCGGAATTTTCAATCGAAAGTTGAAATTGCAAATTTTGAAGGAATCATTGAGTGATACGTATCATTAGGTGATACGTAACGAAGTCTACGTATCACCTATTGATTTCGTCAAGATTTTCTTTTTAGGTGATACGTAACGAAGTCAACGTATCACCTTTTGATTTCGTCAAGATTTTTATTTATTTTTTTTTTTATTTATTATTCTTCCTCGAATTTGTTCGCAGGATATCTCAAGACTCAATAAAGCCATTGTTATGAATCTTTCACTGATGATAGATCTTAGTCTAACTTAGAACTGCGTGACTTTTCAAAGACTCAAAGTCATCGTGACGTCATCCAGGCGCCATTTTGTAAAAATCAACTTATGATCATATCTTCATAACGGAAAGTAATTTTACATTCATATTTATCAAGATTAAGATCAATATCCGTCGGATCAATATGAGGTCAATAAATGCGCGCAAAAATGCGCGTACGCGTAGGCGCGCGCGTCAATGCGCGCGTAAAATTTTAAATTGCTCAAAATCGTCTTAAATTTTTTTTGCATACGTTTCAGGCCATTTTAAGCATTTCATAAAAAATCACGCAAAACACGCATTTTTGCACGTTTTCGTTCGTCACGGCCGAACGAAAAATAATTTCTCCGCAAAAGCTCTTGACCGAATATTCCTCATATTTTTCCGGAAAATTTGATACCATGTTTAGCTCTTTATCACTATTAAAAACGGAATGAGCGTCCGTTCAAGATAACCGTCCGTACGCGCGATTTTTGTAATACATTGCATATATGGGCAAAAACATGCCTATGAAAAGTCCATTGGGATGAATAGGGATTGCCAATTTTTTTTTCATATTTAGATAGAGTATGAGTCGGAGGTATGATTTCATATCTCATTTGGCCATTAAGTACATGTTAACGGCATCATAATGGCCTTGGAAGTCAAAAATACAAAATTGCATATTATGACGTCATTGTATTTGTGGAAAATGTAGTGTATTTCTCTCAATATTCATCGATTCTCTTTGAAATGTCGATATGTTGTAGATAAGGCAATTCTCTACAAGGTCAATTTTCACTAAGTTTCATTTTAATGAGGTCATCATAGTACAAAATTCAATTAAAGGCCACATGTCAAAATTTTCGTCATTTGCGTGTTATGTCTATGGAAGGTGAATTTCGTTCACATCATGAATCTACATGGCATTCATCTATGAGCACTATCTATCTTATGTGTGCTCTGTTTTCTCCCAAATTGGGGTATGTTATAGCTGAGACCATGGGCTATAAAAACGGTGTACTTTGTTTTTTAATCAGATGTTGGGATCATGTCGGAATTTTCAATCGAAAGTTGAAATTGCAAATTTTGAAGGAATCATTGAGTGATACGTATCATTAGGTGATACGTAACGAAGTCTACGTATCACCTATTGATTTCGTCAAGATTTTCTTTTTAGGTGATACGTAACGAAGTCAACGTATCACCTTTTGATTTCGTCAAGATTTTTATTTATTTTTTTTTTTATTTATTATTCTTCCTCGAATTTGTTCGCAGGATATCTCAAGACTCAATAAAGCCATTGTTATGAATCTTTCACTGATGATAGATCTTAGTCTAACTTAGAACTGCGTGACTTTTCAAAGACTCAAAGTCATCGTGACGTCATCCAGGCGCCATTTTGTAAAAATCAACTTATGATCATATCTTCATAACGGAAAGTAATTTTACATTCATATTTATCAAGATTAAGATCAATATCCGTCGGATCAATATGAGGTCAATAAATGCGCGCAAAAATGCGCGTACGCGTAGGCGCGCGCGTCAATGCGCGCGTAAAATTTTAAATTGCTCAAAATCGTCTTAAATTTTTTTTGCATACGTTTCAGGCCATTTTAAGCATTTCATAAAAAATCACGCAAAACACGCATTTTTGCACGTTTTCGTTCGTCACGGCCGAACGAAAAATAATTTCTCCGCAAAAGCTCTTGACCGAATATTCCTCATATTTTTCCGGAAAATTTGATACCATGTTTAGCTCTTTATCACTATTAAAAACGGAATGAGCGTCCGTTCAAGATAACCGTCCGTACGCGCGATTTTTGTAATACATTGCATATATGGGCAAAAACATGCCTATGAAAAGTCCATTGGGATGAATAGGGATTGCCAATTTTTTTTTCATATTTAGATAGAGTATGAGTCGGAGGTATGATTTCATATTTCATTTGGCCATTAAGTACATCTTGACGGCATCATAATGGCCTTGGAAGTCAAAAATACAAAATTGCATATTATGACGTCATTGTATTTATGGAAAATGTAGTGTATTTCTCTCAATATTCATCGATTCTCTTTGAAATGTCGATATGTTGTAGATAAGGCAATTCTCTACAAGATCACTTTTCACTAAGTTTCATTTTCATGAGGTCATCATAGTACAAAATTCAATTAAAGGCCACATGTCAGAATTTTCGTCATTTGCGTGTTATGTCTATGGAAGGTGAATTTCGTTCACATCATGAATCTGCATGGCATTCATCTATGAGCACTATCTATCTTATGTGTGCTCTGTTTTCTCCCAAATTGGGGTATGTTATAGCTGAGACCATGGGCTATAAAAACGGTGCTTTTAGTTTTTTGATCAGATGATGAGATCATATCACAATTTTCAGTTGAATGTTGAAATGATGAATATGTCACGTATGTCCTATTTGTGAAACTTAAACGTTAGCAGTGTCCTCGTATTGAAATTATGTAAGGAAACCCTTTTACTTTCTAGACTGTACTCTCAGACACTATTGAGTGACTGACTGACATCTTTTTTTCTCTGGTAATAAAATACATAAAATGAGCGTTATAGAGAACATGAGCATTCGGCTACATTAATAACCCACTCTGTTCTCATTGTTCATTTCCTATTCAAGACTTGAATAATGACGAACTTCATTCAATATTTGGTAGTAATACTACAGATACTTATACTGATATCAATGATTTAAACTATTTATCCGAAAAAGAATATGAGTTTCATTTCAGTAGGTTTCTGAACTGTAAATATTATATTGATGAGGATTTTACGACTGAATTCAGTAACATTAACTATCATTTTTTAGTATTTTACATTTTAATTCGCGTAGTTTAAACATACATTGTAATGCTTTATCCAATTTCATCTGTACTTATGTATAGAAACTTGGGTTAATGATAGTACGCCACTATTATTCAATGTATCCGGTCATTCATTTATACAATTTAATCGCCAAGTACAAAAGAGTGGAGGTGTTGGTCTATTGGTCGCTGACAATTTTGAATATGAAATACGCAATGATATATGTATATTATACCCATCATACAACTATGAATCACTGTTTATTGAAAGCAATTTCCCTGTCGTTGAAAATGTTTTACAAAAAACACATACTGAACATAAACAGGTTTATATAATGGGAGATTTTAACATTGATCCCGTGAAATTTACTGGCAATGCTGTATGTAATTTCTTGAGCGAAATACATTCAAATCTTTGTATTCCTTTAATTGACAAGCCTTCAAGAAAGACTGACGGATCAATATCCCTCTAATCCACATTCTTTATACAGTGACAGTATATATCCATCCGATATTTAAAGATTTTATTTTCAAGCAACTAGTGAATCTCACGTCGACAACTCAAAATGATCGCTAATGTATTCTCACACTTTTCATTTACGCCGGGACATCGTGACGTCATACACTATACATTTTTAATTATTCAGGCATAAGCTCTTATTTATCAATTATATTTTCATTTCTTTGAATAAGATAAAAATCGTCAAAATGCGTTCTTCATGATGTAAATTAGAGTCAAAGGTGTAACTGGTTACTGCACAGAGTCAATGGTCATATATTGTCTCAATCTATCTTCCCTATATCCATAATGATCAAGGGATCGACACAATTTAAACTTGACATATGGATAGATCATTATGGGAAGAGCATTTTATAAAATAATATGATATCGTGTTATGCATTCTTTGTTATGTAAACCAATATCATACGTATCACCTAATTCGTCTAAGTGACGAATTAAAGTCTAGTTTTTTTTTATTATTATTCTTCCTCGAATTTGTTCGCAGGATATCTCAAGACTCAATAAAGCCATTGTTATGAATCTTTCAATGATGATAGATCTTAGTCTAACTTAGAACTGCGTGACTTTTCAAAGACTCAAAGTCATCGTGACGTCATCCAGGCGCCATTTTGTAAAAATCAACTTATGATCATATCTTCATAACGGAAAGTAATTTTACATTCATATTTATCAAGATTAAGATCAATATCCGTCGGGTCAATTTGAGGTCAATAAATGCGCGCAAAATTGCGCGTACGCGTAGGCGCGCGCGTTAATGCGCGCGTAAAATTTTAGATTGCTCAAAATCGTCTTAAATTTTTTTTGCATACGTTTCAGGCCATTATAAGCATTTCATAAAAAATCACGCAAAACACGCATTTTTGCACGTTTTCGTTCGTCACGGCCGAACGAAAAATAATCCCCCAGCAAAAGCTTTTGACCGAATATTCCTCATATTTTTCCGAACAATTTGATACCCTTTTTATCTCTTGATCACTATTAATAACGGAATGAGCGTCCGTTCAAAATAACCGTCCGTACGCACGATTTTTGCAATACATAGCATATATGGGCAAAAACATGCCTATAAAAAGTCCATTGGGATGAATAGGGATTGCCAATTTTTTTTCTTCATATTTAGATAGAGTATGAGTCGGAGGTATGATTTCATATCTCATTTGGCCATTAAGTACATGTTAACGGCATCATAATGGCCTTGGAAGTCAAAAATACAAAATTGCATATTATGACGTCATTGTATTTGTGGAAAATGTAGTGTATTTCTCTCAATATTCATCGATTCTCTTTGAAATGTCGATATGTTGTAGATAAGGCAATTCTCTACAAGGTCAATTTTCACTAAGTTTCATTTTAATGAGGTCATCATAGTACAAAATTCAATTAAAGGCCACATGTCAAAATTTTCGTCATTTGCGTGTTATGTCTATGGAAGGTGAATTTCGTTCACATCATGAATCTACATGGCATTCATCTATGAGCACTATCTATCTTATGTGTGCTCTGTTTTCTCCCAAATTGGGGTATGTTATAGCTGAGACCATGGGCTATAAAAACGGTGTACTTTGTTTTTTAATCAGATGTTGGGATCATGTCGGAATTTTCAATCGAAAGTTGAAATTGCAAATTTTGAAGGAATCATTGAGTGATACGTATCATTAGGTGATACGTAACGAAGTCTACGTATCACCTATTGATTTCGTCAAGATTTTCTTTTTAGGTGATACGTAACGAAGTCAACGTATCACCTTTTGATTTCGTCAAGATTTTTATTTATTTTTTTTTTTATTTATTATTCTTCCTCGAATTTGTTCGCAGGATATCTCAAGACTCAATAAAGCCATTGTTATGAATCTTTCACTGATGATAGATCTTAGTCTAACTTAGAACTGCGTGACTTTTCAAAGACTCAAAGTCATCGTGACGTCATCCAGGCGCCATTTTGTAAAAATCAACTTATGATCATATCTTCATAACGGAAAGTAATTTTACATTCATATTTATCAAGATTAAGATCAATATCCGTCGGATCAATATGAGGTCAATAAATGCGCGCAAAAATGCGCGTACGCGTAGGCGCGCGCGTCAATGCGCGCGTAAAATTTTAAATTGCTCAAAATCGTCTTAAATTTTTTTTGCATACGTTTCAGGCCATTTTAAGCATTTCATAAAAAATCACGCAAAACACGCATTTTTGCACGTTTTCGTTCGTCACGGCCGAACGAAAAATAATTTCTCCGCAAAAGCTCTTGACCGAATATTCCTCATATTTTTCCGGAAAATTTGATACCATGTTTAGCTCTTTATCACTATTAAAAACGGAATGAGCGTCCGTTCAAGATAACCGTCCGTACGCGCGATTTTTGTAATACATTGCATATATGGGCAAAAACATGCCTATGAAAAGTCCATTGGGATGAATAGGGATTGCCAATTTTTTTTTCATATTTAGATAGAGTATGAGTCGGAGGTATGATTTCATATTTCATTTGGCCATTAAGTACATCTTGACGGCATCATAATGGCCTTGGAAGTCAAAAATACAAAATTGCATATTATGACGTCATTGTATTTATGGAAAATGTAGTGTATTTCTCTCAATATTCATCGATTCTCTTTGAAATGTCGATATGTTGTAGATAAGGCAATTCTCTACAAGATCACTTTTCACTAAGTTTCATTTTCATGAGGTCATCATAGTACAAAATTCAATTAAAGGCCACATGTCAGAATTTTCGTCATTTGCGTGTTATGTCTATGGAAGGTGAATTTCGTTCACATCATGAATCTGCATGGCATTCATCTATGAGCACTATCTATCTTATGTGTGCTCTGTTTTCTCCCAAATTGGGGTATGTTATAGCTGAGACCATGGGCTATAAAAACGGTGCTTTTAGTTTTTTGATCAGATGATGAGATCATATCACAATTTTCAGTTGAATGTTGAAATGATGAATATGTCACGTATGTCCTATTTGTGAAACTTAAACGTTAGCAGTGTCCTCGTATTGAAATTATGTAAGGAAACCCTTTTACTTTCTAGACTGTACTCTCAGACACTATTGAGTGACTGACTGACATCTTTTTTTCTCTGGTAATAAAATACATAAAATGAGCGTTATAGAGAACATGAGCATTCGGCTACATTAATAACCCACTCTGTTCTCATTGTTCATTTCCTATTCAAGACTTGAATAATGACGAACTTCATTCAATATTTGGTAGTAATACTACAGATACTTATACTGATATCAATGATTTAAACTATTTATCCGAAAAAGAATATGAGTTTCATTTCAGTAGGTTTCTGAACTGTAAATATTATATTGATGAGGATTTTACGACTGAATTCAGTAACATTAACTATCATTTTTTAGTATTTTACATTTTAATTCGCGTAGTTTAAACATACATTGTAATGCTTTATCCAATTTCATCTGTACTTATGTATAGAAACTTGGGTTAATGATAGTACGCCACTATTATTCAATGTATCCGGTCATTCATTTATACAATTTAATCGCCAAGTACAAAAGAGTGGAGGTGTTGGTCTATTGGTCGCTGACAATTTTGAATATGAAATACGCAATGATATATGTATATTATACCCATCATACAACTATGAATCACTGTTTATTGAAAGCAATTTCCCTGTCGTTGAAAATGTTTTACAAAAAACACATACTGAACATAAACAGGTTTATATAATGGGAGATTTTAACATTGATCCCGTGAAATTTACTGGCAATGCTGTATGTAATTTCTTGAGCGAAATACATTCAAATCTTTGTATTCCTTTAATTGACAAGCCTTCAAGAAAGACTGACGGATCAATATCCCTCTAATCCACATTCTTTATACAGTGACAGTATATATCCATCCGATATTTAAAGATTTTATTTTCAAGCAACTAGTGAATCTCACGTCGACAACTCAAAATGATCGCTAATGTATTCTCACACTTTTCATTTACGCCGGGACATCGTGACGTCATACACTATACATTTTTAATTATTCAGGCATAAGCTCTTATTTATCAATTATATTTTCATTTCTTTGAATAAGATAAAAATCGTCAAAATGCGTTCTTCATGATGTAAATTAGAGTCAAAGGTGTAACTGGTTACTGCACAGAGTCAATGGTCATATATTGTCTCAATCTATCTTCCCTATATCCATAATGATCAAGGGATCGACACAATTTAAACTTGACATATGGATAGATCATTATGGGAAGAGCATTTTATAAAATAATATGATATCGTGTTATGCATTCTTTGTTATGTAAACCAATATCATACGTATCACCTAATTCGTCTAAGTGACGAATTAAAGTCTAGTTTTTTTTTATTATTATTCTTCCTCGAATTTGTTCGCAGGATATCTCAAGACTCAATAAAGCCATTGTTATGAATCTTTCAATGATGATAGATCTTAGTCTAACTTAGAACTGCGTGACTTTTCAAAGACTCAAAGTCATCGTGACGTCATCCAGGCGCCATTTTGTAAAAATCAACTTATGATCATATCTTCATAACGGAAAGTAATTTTACATTCATATTTATCAAGATTAAGATCAATATCCGTCGGGTCAATTTGAGGTCAATAAATGCGCGCAAAATTGCGCGTACGCGTAGGCGCGCGCGTTAATGCGCGCGTAAAATTTTAGATTGCTCAAAATCGTCTTAAATTTTTTTTGCATACGTTTCAGGCCATTATAAGCATTTCATAAAAAATCACGCAAAACACGCATTTTTGCACGTTTTCGTTCGTCACGGCCGAACGAAAAATAATCCCCCAGCAAAAGCTTTTGACCGAATATTCCTCATATTTTTCCGAACAATTTGATACCCTTTTTATCTCTTGATCACTATTAATAACGGAATGAGCGTCCGTTCAAAATAACCGTCCGTACGCACGATTTTTGCAATACATAGCATATATGGGCAAAAACATGCCTATAAAAAGTCCATTGGGATGAATAGGGATTGCCAATTTTTTTTCTTCATATTTAGATAGAGTATGAGTCGGAGGTATGATTTCATATCTCATTTGGCCATTAAGTACATGTTAACGGCATCATAATGGCCTTGGAAGTCAAAAATACAAAATTGCATATTATGACGTCATTGTATTTGTGGAAAATGTAGTGTATTTCTCTCAATATTCATCGATTCTCTTTGAAATGTCGATATGTTGTAGATAAGGCAATTCTCTACAAGGTCAATTTTCACTAAGTTTCATTTTAATGAGGTCATCATAGTACAAAATTCAATTAAAGGCCACATGTCAAAATTTTCGTCATTTGCGTGTTATGTCTATGGAAGGTGAATTTCGTTCACATCATGAATCTACATGGCATTCATCTATGAGCACTATCTATCTTATGTGTGCTCTGTTTTCTCCCAAATTGGGGTATGTTATAGCTGAGACCATGGGCTATAAAAACGGTGCTTTTAGTTTTTCGGTCAGATGATGGTATCATGTCACAATTTTCAATTGAAAGTCGAATTTGCAAATTCCGTAGAACTTTGCAGTAATTATGATGTCACGTATGTCCTATTTGTGAAATTTTAACGTTAGCAGTGTTCTAGTATTGAGTTTAATTGATGATGGTTTGATTGAGAATAAAAATAAAAGAACAACAATGCATTGCGGCATAAACGGATGAATTAGGAAATGTTTTACAAATTTAAAATACAATATATTCAAACATTCATATCAAATAACATCGAAATTAAAGAATTGAACCTGAATGAGTAAATTGTTAAAAACAATATTCAACTTCGAAATTTGTATTTCATTTTTGATCTTCCGAAATCATTTGATATAAAAAGGAGATACACAAAGTGAAGAAGAACATGATGATGATGTAAAGCAAAGAAAGAAAAGAAAAGTTGATGGTAAGATGGTAAGAGGATAGACAGAGGGTATAGTAACACTATCCTAAGGTATCGATATCAATATTCAAGCATTACACATTATACAAATTACAAATGATAGAGGCGAAGTTATTATGCGAATACTTATATGACAAATTGTACACATTTATATTTTCCTCTAGGTAATAGCTACTACAAGAAAAAGGTTATGTTTTATCCAAACTGTAAAAAAAGGGGAATTATTAGAAGAAGTAAAAGTAGAAGAAGAAAGAGGGAAAAGAGAATTGAGAAAAAAGGAGATGGGTGAGATGCCTTGCTGCCTTCCTCTTTATCTCTTGTTCTGTCTCGATCTGCCTCTCTATTTCTGTATAGTCTCCCCCTTTCTCTCTGCATCATCCCAGTGTCTCATTTATTAGTGTATTACATGTATACAAATCAAATCAAAGGAAATTTGAGGCAATTTCAATCGTTTAGCCATTCACTGCCATGCATACTAACAATCATTTCTAGAATTAACATCTTATAGATGTTGGTTTATGGATGGGTAAAATATAAATATCTTACTCATATTTTATATTGAATCAGGACTAAATAAATCACTGTGTTCATGTTTAATTGATAAAAAAAGGGCTTACAAACTTTATTTGCATGTTATCTCAAGACTTGACAGATGGCACACGGAAACATTCACATCCTTAGTGCGTTAAAACGTTATTCAAACGGTAGATCTTTCTTTCCAATACGGAACGGTCAATAAGCAGCATGAAACTTAGTTAAGATATAGTCCTTATTAGTCATAATCAGCTCTATTGACGTCATTGTTGCGTATTTAGTGCGTCGAAATATCACTTCAATGATTGGTATAAGTATATCTCTGCAATGTTTAGTAATAGCAGGGCACTCTCCCTGGTAATAGTTAACAGTTATCATATATAACGATCCTCAATCGAAAACATGAAGGGGGCGCTTTGCCACTTTCAATCATGGTCATCATTTTAATATCGTCATCATCGTATTCATGAACATAATCGTTTTTTGATTATCGGCAACACTTTCATGACCAGTATTCAAAAGAGCTTATTTATGCTAGAAATATGGAAGGCATTGTTCTCAATTGCATCTCTCTCTCTCCTCTCTCTTGCTGTGTTTCCCTTCTCCCCTCATGTTCTGCCCCTCTCCTTTACTTGGTCTGTCTCTGCATCTCTCTCTCACTCTCTATCTCTCTTTCCCTCTCTACACTTTTATCCTCTCCCCCTCTCTCTCTCTCTCTCTCTTTCTCTTGCCTTGCCTTCTTCTTATTATATTGCTCTGTCTCCCTCTGTTCTACACAGTTGAAACTTGACTCATGGATATACCATAATGGAAGTAGTATTTAATAACGAAAGATGAAATCGTGAAAATGCGTTCTTCATTATGTTACACACGTATCACCTAATTCGTCAAAGTGACGAATTAAAGTCTAGTATTTATTTTGTGTCTGTATAGAAGAAATTATTATTATTCTTCCTCAATTTTGTTCGCAGGATATCTCAAGACTGAATGAAGCCATTGTTATGAAACTTTCCATGATGATAGATCTTAGTCTAACTTAGAACTGCGTGACTTTTTAGAGAGTCAAAATTATCGTGACGTCATCCAGGCGCCATTTTGTGAAAATCAACTAATGCTCATATCTTCATAACGGAAAAGTATTTCTCATTCATAATTATCACGATTAAGATAAATATCCGTCCGGTTAAGTTGAGGTCAATAAAAGTGCGCAAATGCGCGCGTGCGCGTTCTACCGCGCGTTTACGCGCGCGCAAAAATTTAAAATGCTCCAAATCATCCCAAATTTTTTTTGCATACGTTTCAGGCCATATGGAGCATTTGATAAAAAAATTACGCACACGCGCATGCGCGCGCGTTTTCGCGCGTACTGGCATTTTGCAACATAGAATCGCCGATTTTTTTCTGTCATCATATTCGGTACATTTTTCCAAGCCTTTTGATAATTTGTTCACCTTTTATTAACGCAATGAGCGTCCGTCAAAGTTGACAGCACGCGCGGATTTGCGTTATCTTTATCTACAATACATGGGCAAAAACATGCCTATATAAAATTCATTGTAACTCTTTAGAATAAATAGAAACTCCTAATATTTTTTCATATTTATATAGATTATGAGTCGGAGATATGATTTCATGTCTCATTTTATCCTCAATTAACTCATGACGTCATCATAATGGCCTCCAAACTCAAAATTTTAATTTGCATATTATGACGTCAGCATATTTTTGGAACATTAATTTTATCTCTGTAAATATGGATCAATTTTCTTTTTAATTTTGATATGTTCTAGCTGAGACAATTTTCTACAAATGTAGTATTCACAATTTTTATTTTTGACAAAAGTATCATGGTGTATTTTTGCGATTAAATGAGCCATGTCAATTTTTCGCATTTTGCGTGTATTCTCTATGGGACATGACTTTTTCTCAAAACTGGATTCTACACTCCTGTCTTTCGCGAGCAAAATCTCCGTTGTTTTAGCTTTGTTTTCGCTGAGCTTTGGATATGTTGTAGCTGAGACAATGAGTGATTTCAAGTTGGGTGTTTAAGGCTGGTGTTAGTGTTTAATAAACACTAACACCAGCCTAAACACCGAAATGGAAATCAGCTGGTGTTAAGGCTTTGACCTCTGAATATCGTCAACTTCCGGTAGCTAGTGTTATCGATTTTGCAAAATTGTCGTCTGCTGAACCGACCTTTGTGGCTGGTGTTAATATTTTACATACAAATGTCCTATTCACTAACACTAGCCCCTAGGGATTAAGCAAATGTTGATTTCCAGTTCGGTGTTAGTGTTGTACCCGCACACATTCAACACACGAACGACGCCAATTTATTGTCTGACGATCAAATAAAAATATGTGAAACACGTAATTCCTATATTCTTTCGTGTAAAATAAGTTATTTTTTAAGACCAGAGAAATAGGTGTAAATTTATTCTGTACTTTTCATGATATCTTTAGTTTTGATGTACTATTTTTAAATCATCGTCGTAAAATCAAGTATGTGGTGACGTCACTTTTTGTTTTGTAATATTCTTTATTGTATTCACTCAATAAATAATATTAATTCATACAAATTGTAATATATAACATATTAAAACAAATTACAGAGCACAAAATACAATAATCTCAATTATATTGAATGAATTAATATTGTTATAACCCCCCCCCTCTATATTTTGTTCTGTAGTACTAGTATCCCTATAACATATTATAATATATAACATATTGGAACAAAGTACAGACTACAATCAACTTAGTTATATCGAATGAATAAAGTTTGTTATATCCCCTACCCCCGTTAAAAACAAAACCAACAACAACAAACACAAAACAAAAACAGAAAAAAAAAAAAAAACAGAAAAAAAAAAAAAAAAAAAAAAAAAAACGATACAAGAAGACGTGGGCAGTCTATGGCAGTCGAGACCGGTCAATCACACACAGCTGTGAACCGGGCAGGCCCCCCCTTTCCTCATCCCTTGCATTTTCTTGCATATTATCCATGTTTACCTTGAGATGTTCCCATTTTTTATAGTGGAGCGTCAACGTATTTCGTTCAGTAGCACTCTTTCTTTCTTCCTGTTTACTTTTGAATATTTTCTCTCTTATTTCTTCAATACTTGGAGGCTTCTTTTTTTCCCTACTAATAAATATCAAATATTTAATTAATAAAACCACGTGATTAATCATTTGCCTATCTTCGGTTATTTCGTCTAATCCAATGTGAACTTCCTTCCAGCTCATATCTTTAAGGATTGGAATATCCAAACTATCACTACATTGATCCCATAATTTTCTCACCATTTCGCATTCAAAAAATATGTGCCTATATGTTTCCTCTTCTTTTCCACAAAATGAGCATTTATCACTTAATATGAATTGAAACCTGTATAAATAACGATTGACATAAACAATTTTATAAAGCAATTTGAATTGAAATTCTCTTAGTTTATTATCTAAAGTACTAATTCTTGGTCGGACAAAAACCTTTTCAATTTCTTTAACCGACAGATTGTATGATGAATGTAAATTCTGAAAACTGACAGGGACGTCTTGCATTTTTTTTGTATGCATGCCCTGTACAGATTTTTCGAACAAACCGATTCAAATTGGAATGTTTTTTTTGTGAACATAAATTCTATTTTTAACACGGCTCGTGTTAAGCTATCGATTTTGATATCGGTATCGGGCTCTTAATTTCATCAGCAAATTCTCCGCTCGATCATAGAGCTCTTGACTGCTCTAAACACTAACACTAACACTAACACCAAACTTGAAATCACTCATTGAGCTATCAAAAGTGTGTCTTTTATTTTTCGATTAGATGCCAGAATTATGCTCATATTTCACTTGCAAAGTAGGATTTCTGAATTCCATTTCCCGTTTACGTGTAATCGCTATGGGAGATGTTTTGGTATATCGGTAACGCACTTGACTTCCAACCTCGAGATCCCTGGTTCGAGTCCGGGTGTCTCCAACACTTTTTTTTTCTCACTTTTTTTTCCTTTTGACCTTCACTGTACCATCTCCTTTGATTATTTAAACACGTAGATTCGCAAATAATGTCATAAATAACGCTTTTTACTTTATTATTACCCTATTTTTACTTAATCCATTACTTTTTGCGTGTAATCCCTATGGGAGATGACTTTTTCTAAAATCTGAAGTCTACATTCGTGTCTTTTGCGAGCAATATCGCCGTTATTTCGGCTTGGATTTTGTTGATTTTTGAGTATGTTGTAGCTGAGACTATATGCTATCTAAATCAACCCTCATTTTTTTCAATAAGATGTCATGATCGCGCTTGTGATCATGATCATTATCATCATGATCATCATTATCATAATGATGATAATCATTTATCAATTACATTTTCATTTCTTTGAATAAGATAAAATCGTCAAAAGGTGTTCTTCATGATGTAAATTAGAGTCAAATGTGTAACTGGTTACTGCACAGGGTCAAAGGTCATATATTGTTTCAATCTATCTTCCCTAGATCCATCATGATCAAGGAGACACAATTTAATCTAGACATATGAATAGATCATAACGGGAGAAGCATATAAGTGGGAGAAGCATTTTACAAAATAATATATCGTGTAATGCATTATTCGTTATGTAAACCATTATCATACGTATCACCTAATTCGTCTAAGTGACGAATTAAAGTCTAGTCTTTTTTTATTATTATTCTTCCTCGAATTTGTTCGCAGGATATCTCAAGACTCAATAAAGCCATTGTTATGAATCTTTCACTGATGATAGATCTTAGTCTAACTTAGAACTGCGTGACTTTTCAAAGACTCAAAGTCATCGTGACGTCATCCAGGCGCCATTTTGTAAAAATCAACTTATGATCATATCTTCATAACGGAAAGTAATTTTACATTCATATTTATCAAGATTAAGATCAATATCCGTCGGATCAATATGAGGTCAATAAATGCGCGCAAAAATGCGCGTACGCGTAGGCGCGCGCGTCAATGCGCGCGTAAAATTTTAAATTGCTCAAAATCGTCTTAAATTTTTTTTACATACGTTTCAGGCCATTATAAGCATTTCATAAAAAATCACGCAAAACACGCATTTTTGCACGTTTTCGTTCGTCACGGCCGAACGAAAAATAATTTCTCCGCAAAAGCTTTTGACCGAATATTCCTCATATTTTTCCGGAAAATTTGATACCATGTTAAGCTCTTTATCACTATTAAAAACGGAATGAGCGTCCGTTCAAGATAACCGTCCGTACGCGCGATTTTTGTAATACATTGCATATATGGGCAAAAACATGCCTATGAAAAGTCCATTGGGATGAATAGGGATTGCCAATTTTTTTTTCATATTTAGATAGAGTATGAGTCGTAGGTAGGATTTCATATCTCATTTGGCCATTAAGTACATCTTAACGTCATCATAATGGCCTTGGAAGTCAAAAATACAAAATTGCATATTATGACGTCATTGTATTTATGAAAAATGTAGTGTATTTCTCTCAATATTCATCGATTCTCTTTGAAATGTCGATATGTTGTAGATAAGGCAATTCTCTACAAGATCACCTTTCACTAAGTTTCATTTTAATGAGGTCATCATAGTACAAAATTCAATTAAAGGCCACATGTCAGAATTTTCGTCATTTGCGTGTTATGTCTAGGGAAGGTGAATTTCGTTCACATCATGAATCTACATGGCATTCATCTATGAGCACTATCTATCTTATGTGAGCTCTGTTTTCTCCCAAATTGGGCTATGTTATAGCTGAGACCATGGGCTATCAAAACGGTGTACTTTGTTTTTTAATCAGATGTTGGGATCATGTTAAAATTTTCGATCGAAAGTTGAAATTGCAAATTTTGAAGGAATCATTAGGTGATACGTAACGAAGTCAACGTATCACCTTTTGATTTCGTCAAGATTTTCTTTTCTTTTTTTATTATTATTCTTCCTCGAATTTGTTCGCAGGATATCTCAAGACTCAATAAAGCCATTGTTATGAATCTTTCACTGATGATAGATCTTAGTCTAACTTAGAACTGCGTGACTTTTCAAAGACTCAAAGTCATCGTGACGTCATCCAGGCGCCATTTTGTAAAAATCAACTTATGATCATATCTTCATAACGGAAAGTAATTTTACATTCATATTTATCAAGATTAAGATCAATATCCGTCGGATCAATATGAGGTCAATAAATGCGCGCAAAAATGCGCGTACGCGTAGGCGCGCGCGTCAATGCGCGCGTAAAATTTTAAATTGCTCAAAATCGTCTTAAATTTTTTTTGCATACGTTTCAGGCCATTATAAGCATTTCATAAAAAATCACGCAAAACACGCATTTTTGCACGTTTTCGTTCGTCACGGCCGAACGAAAAATAATTTCTCCGCAAAAGCTTTTGACCGAATATTCCTCATATTTTTCCGGAAAATTTGATACCATGTTAAGCTCTTTATCACTATTAAAAACGGAATGAGCGTCCGTTCAAGATAACCGTCCGTACGCGCGATTTTTGTAATACATTGCATATATGGGCAAAAACATGCCTATGAAAAGTCCATTGGGATGAATAGGGATTGCCAATTTTTTTTTCATATTTAGATAGAGTATGAGTCGTAGGTAGGATTTCATATCTCATTTGGCCATTAAGTACATCTTAACGTCATCATAATGGCCTTGGAAGTCAAAAATACAAAATTGCATATTATGACGTCATTGTATTTATGAAAAATGTAGTGTATTTCTCTCAATATTCATCGATTCTCTTTGAAATGTCGATATGTTGTAGATAAGGCAATTCTCTACAAGATCACCTTTCACTAAGTTTCATTTTAATGAGGTCATCATAGTACAAAATTCAATTAAAGGCCACATGTCAGAATTTTCGTCATTTGCGTGTTATGTCTAGGGAAGGTGAATTTCGTTCACATCATGAATCTACATGGCATTCATCTATGAGCACTATCTATCTTATGTGAGCTCTGTTTTCTCCCAAATTGGGCTATGTTATAGCTGAGACCATGGGCTATCAAAACGGTGCTTTTTAGTTTTTTGATCAGATGATGAGATCATATCACAATTTTCAGTTAAATGTTGAAATGATGAATATGTCACGTATGTCCTATTTGTGAAACTTAAACGTTAGCAGTGTCCTCGTATTGAAATTATGTAAGGAAACCCTTTTACTTTCTAGACTTTACTCTCAGACACTATTGAGTGACTGACTGACATCTTTTTTTCTCTGGTAATAAAATACATAAAATGAGCGTTATAGAGAACATGAGCATTCGGCTACATTAATAACCCACTCTGTTCTCATTGTTCATTTCCTATTCAAGACTTGAATAATGACGAACTTCATTCAATATTTGGTAGTAATACTACATATACTTATACTGATATCAATGATTTAAACTATTTATCCGAAAAAGAATATGAGTTTCATTTCAGTAGGTTTCTGAACTGTAAATATTATATTGATGAGGATTTTACGACTGAATTCAGTAACATTAACTATCATTTTAGTATTTTACATTTTAATTCGCGTAGTTTAAACATACATTGTAATGCTTTATCCAATTTCATCTGTACTTATGTATAGAAACTTGGGTTAATGATAGTACGCCACTATTATTCAATGTGTCTGGTCATTCATTTATACATTTTAATCGCCAAGTAGAAAAGAGTAGAGGTGTTGGTCTATTGGTCGCTGACAATTTTGAATATGAAATACGCAATGATATATTTATATCGTCGCTGTTTTCACGAAGTGACGGTAGTGAAAAAAAATTGCATTCACTTTGCGTTACGATTTTCCTCACTACCGTCACTTCGTGAAAACAAGGACGATATTATACCCATCATACAACTATGAATCACTGTTTATTGAAAGCAATTTGCCGAGACATAATAATATTATTGTAGGTGTCATATTTAGGAAACCCCAATCAAATATCAATGATTTCATCCCTGTCTTTGAAAATGTTTTACAAAAAACACATACTGAACATAAACAGGTTTATATAATGGGAGATTTTAACATTGATCCCGTGAAATTTACTGGCAATGCTGTATGTAATTTCTTGAGCGAAATACATTCAAATCTTTGTATTTCTTTAATTGACAAGCCTTCAAGAAAGACTGACGGATCAATATCCCTCTAATCCACATTCCTTATACAGTGACAGTATATATCCATCCGATATTTAAAGATTTTATTTTCAAGCAACTAGTGAATCTCACGTCGACAACTCCAAATGATCGCTAATGTATTCTCACATTTATTTTGACTTTTCATTTACGCCGGGACATCGTGACGTCATACACTATTCATTTTTAATTATTCAGGCATAAGCTCTTATTTATCAATTACATTTTCATTTCTATGAATAAGATAAAAATCGTCAAAATGCGTTCTTCATGATGTAAATTAGAGTCAAAGGTGTAACTGGTTACTGCACAGAGTCAATGGTCATATATTGTCTCAATCTATCTTCCCTAGATCCATAATGATAAAGGGATCGACACAATTTAAACTTGACATATGGATAGATCATTATGGGAGGAGCATTTTATAAAATAATATGATATCGTGTAATGCATTCTTTGTTATGTAAACCAATATCATACGTATCACCTAATTCGTCTAAGTGACGAATTAAAGTCTAGTATTTATTTTGTGTCTGTATAGAAGAAATTATTATTATTCTTCCTCAATTTTGTTCGCAGGATATCTCAAGAATGGCTAAAGCCATTATCATGAAACTTGCTATGATGATAGATCTTAGTCTAACTTAAAACTGCGTGACTTTTCATAAACTCAACATCATCGTGACGTCATCTAGACGCCATCTTGTGAAAATCAACTTATGATCATATCTTCATAACGGAAAGTTATTTCTCATTCATAAATATCATGATTAAGATCAATATCCGTCCAGTCAATTTCAGGTCAAAAAACGTCCGCAAATCCGCGCGTGCGCGCTCGTCCGCGCGTTTACGCGCGCGCAAAAATTTAAAATGCTCTTAATCATCCCAAAATTTTTTTGCATACGTTTCAGGCCATTTAAAGCATTTGATAAAAAATCGCGCTCACGCGCATGCGCGCGCGTTTTTTGCGCGTACTAGCATTTTGCAACATAGAATCGCCGAATTTTCTTTATCATCATATTTGGCACATTTTTCCAAGCATTTTGATAACTTGTTCATCTTTTAATAACGCAATGAGCGTCCGCCAAAGTTGACAGCGCGCGCGGATCTGCGTTATCTTTATCCACAATACATGGGCAAAAACATGCCTATACAAAATTCATTGTAACTCTTCAGAATAGATAGGACCTCCCAATATGTTTTCATATGTGGATAGATTATGAGTTGGAAATATGATTTAATGTCTCATTTGACCCTCAATTAATTCATAATGTCATCATAATGGCCTCCGAACTCAAAATTTCAATTTGCATATTATGACGTTTGCATATTTTTGGAAAACTGATTGTATCTCTGTAAATATTGATTGATTTTGTTTCAAATTTTGATATGTTCTAGCTGAGACAATTTTCTACAAATGCAGTGTCCACATCTTTCCAGTTTGACAAAAGTATCATGGCGTATTTTTGCGATTAAAGGAGGCATGTCAGTTTTTTCACATTTTGCGTGTATTGTCTAAGGGACATGACTATTTCTCAAAACTGGATTCTACATTTCCGTCTTTCGCGAGCAATATCTCTGTTGTTTTATCTTTGTTTACGCTGAGCTTCGAGTATGTTGTAGCGGAGACAATAAGCTATCTCAAATGTGCCTTTTATTTTTTGATCAGATGCCGGGATCATGCTCATATTGCACTTGCAAAGTGGGATTTGAGAATCCCATTTTCCGTTTACGTGTAATCGCTATGTAAATTGTTTTGGTATATCGTTAACGCACTTGACTTCTTTCCTCGAGGTCCCTGGTTCGAGTCTGGGCGTCTCCAACCATTTTTTTTTCCTTTACTTTTTTTTTCTTTTTGACCTTTCACTGTACCATCTCCTTTGATTATTAAAACACGTAGATACGCAAATAATGTAATAAACTATTTGCTTTATTATTACTCTATTTTCATTTAACCGATTACTTTTTGTGTCTAATCCCTATGGGAGATGACTTTTCCTCAAATCTGGATTCTACATTTCTGTCTTTTGCGAGCAATATCGCCGTAATTCCTGCTTGGATTTTGTTAATTTTTGAGGATGTTGTAGCTGAGACTATATGCTATCTAAATCACCCGTCATTTTTTCAATAAGATATCAGGATCACGCTCATGATCATGATCATCTTCATTATTATTATGATCATCATTATCATAATGATGATAATCATTTATCAATTACATTTTCATTTCTTTGAATAAGATAAAATCGTCAAAATGTGTTCTTCATGATGTAAATTAGAGTCAAAGGTGTAACCGGTTACTGCATATAGTCAATGGTCATAAATTGTTACAATCTATCTTCCCTAGATCCATAATGATCAAGGGTTCGACACAATTTAAACTTGACATATGGATAGATCATAATGGGAAAAGTATTTAATAAAATAATATGATATCGTGTATTAAATGCATTCTTCGTTATGTAAACCAATATCATACGTATCACCTAATTCGTCTAAGTGACGAATTAAAGTCTAGTTAGGTGATACGTAACGAAGTCAACGTATCACCTTTTGATTTCGTCAAGATTTTCTTCTTTTTTTTTATTATTATTCTTCCTCGAATTTGTTCGCAGGATATCTCAAGACTGAATAAAGCCATTGTCATGAATCTTTCAATGATGATAGATGTTAGTCTAACTTAGAACTGCGTGACTTTTCAAAGACTCAAAGTTATCGTGACGTCATCCAGGCGCCATTTTGTGAAAATCAACTAGTGATCATATCTTCATAACGGAAAGTTATTTTTCATTCATATTTATCATGAATAAGATCAATATCCGTCGGGTCAATTTGAGGTCAATAAATACGCGCAAAAATGCGCGTACGCGTAGGCGCGCGCGTTAATGCGCGCGTAAAATTTTAAATTGCTCAAAATCGTCTTAAATTTTTTTGGCATACGTTTCAGGCCATTATAAGCATTTTATAAAAAATCACGCAAAACACGCATTTTTGGACGTTTTCGTTCGTCACGGCCGAACGAAAAATAATTTCTCCGCAAAAGCTTTTGACCGAATATTCCTCATATTTTTCCGGAAAATTTGATACCATGTTTAGCTCTTTATCACTATTAAAAACGGAATGAGCGTCCGTTCAAGATTACCGTCCGTACGCGCGATTTTTGTAATACATTGCATATATGGGCAAAAACATGCCTATAAAAAGTCCTTTGGGATGAATAGGGATTACCAATTTTTTTGTCATATTTAGATAGAGTATGAGTCGGAGGTATGATTTCATATCTCATTTGGCCATTAAGTACATCTTAACGTCATCATAATGGCCTTGGAAGTCAAAAATACAAAATTGCATATTATGACGTCATTGTATTTATGGAAAATGTAGTGTATTTCTCTCAATATTCATCGATTCTCTTTGAAATGTCGATATGTTGTAGATAAGGCAATTCTCTACAAGATCACTTTTCACTAAGTTTCATTTTAATGAGGTCATCATAGTACAAAATTCAATTAAAGGCCACATGTCAGAATTTTCGTCATTTGCGTGTTATGTCTATGGAAGGTGAATTTCGTTCACATCATGAATCTACATGGCATTCATCTATGAGCACTATCTATCTTATGTGTGCTCTGTTTTCTCCCAAATTGGGGTATGTTATAGCTGAGACCATGGGCTATAAAAACGGTGTACTTTGTTTTTTCATCGGATGTTGGGATCATGTCGGAATTTTCAATCGAAAGTTGAAATTGCAAATTTTGACGGAATCATTAGGTGATACGTAACGAAGTCTACGTATCACCTTTTGATTTCGTCAAGATTTTCTTTATTAGGTGATACGTAACGAAGTCAACGTATCACCTTTTGATTTCGTCAAGATTTTCTTTTTAGGTGATACGTAACGAAGTCTACGTATCACCTATTGATTTCGTCAAGATTTTTATTATTATTATTCTTCCTATTATTCTTCCTCGATTTTGTTCGCAGGATATCTCAAGACTGAATAAAACCATTGTCATGAAACTTTCAATGATGATAGATCTTAGTCTAACTTAGAACTGCGTGACTTTTCAAAGACTCAAAGTCATCGTGACGTCATCCAGGCGCCATTTTGTAAAAATCAACTTGTGATCATATCTTCATAACGGAAAGTAATTTTACATTCATATTTATCAAGATTAAGATCAATATCCGTCGGGTCAATTTGAGGTCAATAAATGCGCGCAAAAATGCGCGTACGCGTGGGCGCGCGCGTTAATGCGCGCGTAAAATTTTAAATTGCTCAAAATTGTCTATGGAAGGTGAATTTCGTTCACATCACGAATCTACATGGCATTCATCTATGAGCACTATCTATCTTATGTGTGCTCTGTTTTCTCCCAAATTGGGGTATGTTATAGCTGAGACCATGGGCTATAAAAACGGTGTACTTTGTTTTTTCATCGGATGTTGGGATCATGTCGGAATTTTCAATCGAAAGTTGAAATTGCAAATTTTGAAGAAAGCATCATTAGGTGATACGTAACGAAGTCTACGTATCACCTATTGATTTCGTCAAGATTTTTATTCCTATTCCTATTATTCTTATTATTCTTCCTCGATTTTGTTCGCAGGATATCTCAAGATTGAATAAAGCCATTGTCATGAAACTTTCAATGATGATAGATCTTAGTCTAACTTAGAACTGCGTGACTTTTCAAAGACTCAAAATCATCGTGACGTCATCCAGACGCCATTTTGTGAAAATCAACTTATGATCATATCTTCATAAAAGAAAGCCATTTCTCATTCATATTTGTCATGATCAAGGTCAATATGTGTCGGGTCAATTTGAGGTCAATAAATGCGCGCAAAAATGCGCGTACGCGAAGGTGCGCGCGTTAATGCGCGCGTAAAATTTAAAATTGCTCAAAATCGTCTTAAATTTTTTTTGCATACGTTTCAGGCCATTATAAGCATTTCATAAAAAATCACGCAAAACACGCATTTTTGCACGTTTTCGTTCGTCACGGCCGAACGAAAAATAATCCCCCAGCAAAAACTTTTGACAGAATATTCCTCATATTTTTTCGGAAAATTTGATACCATGTTTAGCTCTTTATCACTATTAAAAACGGAATGAGCGTCCGTTCAAGATAACCGTCCGTACGCGCGATTTTTGTAATACATTGCATATATGGGCAAAAACATGCCTATAAAAAGTCCATTGGGATGAATAGGGATTGCCAATTTTTTTTTCATATTTAGATAGAGTATGAGTCGGAGGTATGATTTCATATCTCATTTGGCCATTAAGTACATCTTAACGTCATCATAATGGCCTTGGAAGTCAAAAATACAAAATTGCATATTATGACGTCATTGTATTTATGGAAAATGGAGTGTATTTCTCTCAATATTCATCGATTCTCTTTGAAATGTCGATATGTTGTAGATAAGGCAATTCTCTACAAGATCACTTTTCACTAAGTTTCATTTTAATGAGGTCATCATAGTACAAAATTCAATTAAAGGCCACATGTCAGAATTTTCGTCATTTGCGTGTTATGTCTATGGAAGGTGAATTTCGTTCACATCATGAATCTACATGGCATTCATCTATGAGCACTATCTATCTTATGTGTGCTCTGTTTTCTCCCAAATTGGGGTATGTTATAGCTGAGACCATGGGCTATAAAAACGGTGTACTTTGTTTTTTCATCGGATGTTGGGATCATGTCGGAATTTTCAATCGAAAGTTGAATTTGCAAATTTTGACGGAATCATTAGGTCGTGCGTATCATTAGGTGATACGTAACGAAGTCTACGTATCACCTATTGATTTCGTCAAGATTTTTATTATTATTCTTCTTCCTATTATTCTTCCTCGATTTTGTTCGCAGGATATCTCAAGACTGAATAAAACCATTGTCATGAAACTTTCAATGATGATAGATCTTAGTCTAACTTAGAACTGCGTGACTTTTCAAAGACTCAAAGTCATCGTGACGTCATCCAGGCGCCATTTTGTAAAAATCAACTTGTGATCATATCTTCATAACGGAAAGTAATTTTACATTCATATTTATCAAGATTAAGATCAATATCCGTCGGGTCAATTTGAGGTCAATAAATGCGCGCAAAAATGCGCGTACGCGTGGGCGCGCGCGTTAATGCGCGCGTAAAATTTTAAATTGCTCAAAATTGTCTATGGAAGGTGAATTTCGTTCACATCACGAATCTACATGGCATTCATCTATGAGCACTATCTATCTTATGTGTGCTCTGTTTTCTCCCAAATTGGGGTATGTTATAGCTGAGACCATGGGCTATGAAAACGGTGCTTTTAGTTTTTCGATCAGATGATGAGATCATATCACAATTTTCAGTTGAATGTTGAAATGATGAATATGTCACGTATGTCCTATTTGTGAAACTTAAACGTTAGCAGTGTCCTCGTATTGAAATTATGTAAGGAAACCCTTTTACTTTCTAGACTTTACTCTCAGACACTATTGAGTGACTGACTGACATCTTTTTTTTCTCTGGTAATAAAATACATAAAATGAGCGTTATAGAGAACATGAGCATTCGACTACATTAATAACCCACTCTGTTCTCATTGTTCATTTCCTATTCAAGACTTGAATAATGACGAACTTCATTCAATATTTGGTAGTAATACTACAGATACTTATACTGATATCAATGATTTAAACTATTTATCCGAAAAAGAATATTAGTTTCATTTCAGTAGGTTTCTGAACTGTAAATATTATATTGATGAGGATTTTACGACTGAATTCAGTAACATTAACTATCATTTTAGTATTTTACATTTTAATTCGCGTAGTTTAAACATACATTGTAATGCTTTATCCAATTTCATCTGTACTTATGTATAGAAACTTGGGTTAATGATAGTACGCCACTATTATTCAATGTGTCTGGTCATTCATTTATACATTTTAATCGCCAAGTAGAAAAGAGTAGAGGTGTTGGTCTATTGGTCGCTGACAATTTTGAATATGAAATACGCAATGATATATTTATATTATACCCATCATACAACTATGAATCACTGTTTATTGAAAGCAATTTGCCGAGACATAAGAATATTATTGTAGGTGTCATATATAGGAAACCCCAATCAAATATCAATGATTTCATCCCTGTCTTTGAAAATGTTTTACAAAAAACACATACTGAACATAAACAGGTTTATATAATGGGGGATTTTAACATTGATCCCGTGAAATTTACTGGCAATGCTGTATGTAATTTCTTGAGCGAAATACATTCAAATCTTTGTATTCCTTTAATTGACAAGCCTTCAAGAAAGACTGACGGATCAATATCCCTCTAATCCAAATTCCTTATACAGTGACAGTATAATTATATCCATCCGATATTTAAAGATTTTATTTTCAAGCAACTAGTGAATCTCACGTCGACAACTCAAAATGATCGCTAATGTATTCTCACATTTATTTTGACTTTTCATTTACGCCGGGACATCGTGACGTCATACACTATTCATTTTTAATTATTCAGGCATAAGCTCTTATTTATCAATTACATTTTCATTTCTTTGAATAAGATAAAAATCGTCAAAATGCGTTCTTCATGATGTAAATTAGAGTCAAAGGTGTAACTGGTTACTACACAGAGTCAATGGTCATATATTGTCTCAATCTATCTTTCCTAGATCCATAATGATCAAGGGATCGACACAATTTAAACTTGACATATGGATAGATCATTATGGGAGGAGCATTTTATAAAATAATATGATATCGTGTAATGCATTCTTTGTTATGTAAACCAATATCATACGTATCACCTAATTCGTCTAAGTGACGATTTAAAGTCTAGTATTTATTTTGTGTCTGTATAGAAGAAATTATTATTATTCTTCCTCAATTTTGTTCGCAGGATATCTCAAGAATGGCTAAAGCCATTATCATGAAACTTGCCATGATGATAGATCTTAGTCTAACTTAGAACTGCGTGACTTTTTAGAGAGTCAAATTTATCGTGACGTCATCCAGGCGCCATTTTGTGAAAATCAACTTATGATCATATCTTTATAACGGAAAAGTATTTCTCATTCATAATTATCATGATTAAGATCAATATCCGTCCGGTCAAGTTGAGGTCAATAAAAGTGCGCAAATGCGCGCGTGCGCGTTCGTCCGCGCGTTTACGCGCGCGCAAAAATTTAAAATGCTCCAAATCATCCCAAATTTTTTTTGCATACGTTTGAGGCCATATGGAGCATTTGATAAAAAAATTACGCACACGCGCATTCGCGCGCGTTTTCGCGCTTACTGGCATTTTGCAACATAGAATCGCCGATTTTTTTCTGTCATCATATTCGGTATATTTTTCCAAGCATTTTGATAATTTGTTCACCTTTTATTAACGCAATGAGCGTCCGTCAAAGTTGACAGCACGCGCGGATTTGCGTTATCTTTATCCACAATACATGGGCAAAAACATGCCTATATAAAATTTATTGTAACTCTTTAGAATAGATAGAAACTCCTAATATTTTTTTATATTTGGATAAATTATGAGTTGGAGATATGATTTCATGTCTCATTTAATCCTTAATTAACTCATGACGTCATCATAATGGCCTCCAAACTCAAAATTTTAATTTGCATATTATGACGTCAGCATATTTTTGGAAAATTGATTGTATCTCTGTAAATATGGATCAATTTCCTTTTTAATTTTGATATGTTCTAGCTGAGACAATGTTGTACAAATGTAGTATTCACAATTTTTATTTTTGACAAAAGTATCATGGTGTATTTTTGCGATTAAAGGAGGCATGTCAATTTTTCACATTTTGCGTGTATTGTCTATGGGACATGACTATTTCTCAAAACTGCATTCTACATTTCCGTCTTTCGCGAGCAACATCTCCGTTTTTTTAACTTTGTTTTCCGTGAGCTTTGGATATGTAACATATCCAATGAAGTACACATTGGAGATAGCGCATTGTCTCAGCTACAACAGTTGTAGCTGAGACAATGCGCTATCTCCAATGTGTACTTCATTTCTCGATCATATGCCGGGATCATGCTCATATTTTACTTGCAAAGTGGGATTTTAGAATTCCATTATCGTTTACGTGTAATCGCTATGGGAAATGTTTTGGTATATCGGTAACGCACTTGACTTCCGACCTTGAGATCCCGGGTTCGAGTCCGGGTGTCTCCAACAATTTTTTCTCCACTTTTTTTTTTCCTTTTGACCTTCACTGTACCATGTCCTTTGATTATTTAAACACGTAGAATCGCAAATAATGTAATAAACAACCCTATTTACTTTAGTGTTTCCCTATTTTCACCTAATCCATTACTTTTTGCGTGTAATCCCTGTGGGAGATAATTTTTTCTCAAATCTGGATTCTACATTCCTGTCTTTTGCGAGCAATATCGCCGTTATTTCGGCTTGGATTTTGTTGATTTTTGAGTATGTTGTAGCTGAGACTATATGCTATCTAAATCAACCCTCATTTTTTCAATAAGATGTCATGATCGCGCTCATGATCATGATCATCACGATCATCATTATCATAATGATGCTAATCATTTATCAATTACATTTTCATTTCTTTGAATAAGATAAAATCGTCAAAATGTGTTCTTCATGATGTAAATTAGAGTCAAATGTGTAACTGGTTACTGCACAGGGTCAAAGGTCATATATTGTTTCAATCTATCTTCCCTAGATCCATGATGATCAAGGAGACACAATTTAATCTTGACATATGAATAGATCATAATGGGAGAAGCATATGAATGGGAGAAGCATTTTACAAAATAATATATCGTGTAATGCATTATTCGTTATGTAAACCATTATCATACGTATCACCTAATTCGTCTAAGTGACGAATTAAAGTCTAGTTTTTTTTTATTATTATTCTTCCTCGAATTTGTTCGCAGGATATCTCAAGACTGAATAAAGCCATTGTCATGAATCTTTCAATGATGATAGATGTTAGTCTAACTTAGAACTGCGTGACTTTTCAAAGACTCAAAGTTATCGTGACGTCATCCAGGCGCCATTTTGTGAAAATCAACTAGTGATCATATCTTCATAACGGAAAGTTATTTTTCATTCATATTTATCATGAATAAGATCAATATCCGTCGGGTCAATTTGAGGTCAATAAATGCGCGCAAAAATGCGCGTACGCGTAGGCGCGCGCGTTAATGCGCGCGTAAAATTTTAAATTGCTCAAAATCGTCTTAAATTTTTTTGGCATACGTTTCAGGCCATTATAAGCATTTTATAAAAAATCACGCAAAACACGCATTTTTGGACGTTTTCGTTCGTCACGGCCGAACGAAAAATAATTTCTCCGCAAAAGCTTTTGACCGAATATTCCTCATATTTTTCCGGAAAATTTGATACCATGTTTAGCTCTTTATCACTATTAAAAACGGAATGAGCGTCCGTTCAAGATTACCGTCCGTACGCGCGATTTTTGTAATACATTGCATATATGGGCAAAAACATGCCTATAAAAAGTCCTTTGGGATGAATAGGGATTACCAATTTTTTTGTCATATTTAGATAGAGTATGAGTCGGAGGTATGATTTCATATCTCATTTGGCCATTAAGTACATCTTAACGTCATCATAATGGCCTTGGAAGTCAAAAATACAAAATTGCATATTATGACGTCATTGTATTTATGGAAAATGTAGTGTATTTCTCTCAATATTCATCGATTCTCTTTGAAATGTCGATATGTTGTAGATAAGGCAATTCTCTACAAGATCACTTTTCACTAAGTTTCATTTTAATGAGGTCATCATAGTACAAAATTCAATTAAAGGCCACATGTCAGAATTTTCGTCATTTGCGTGTTATGTCTATGGAAGGTGAATTTCGTTCACATCATGAATCTACATGGCATTCATCTATGAGCACTATCTATCTTATGTGTGCTCTGTTTTCTCCCAAATTGGGGTATGTTATAGCTGAGACCATGGGCTATAAAAACGGTGTACTTTGTTTTTTCATCGGATGTTGGGATCATGTCGGAATTTTCAATCGAAAGTTGAAATTGCAAATTTTGACGGAATCATTAGGTGATACGTAACGAAGTCTACGTATCACCTTTTGATTTCGTCAAGATTTTCTTTATTAGGTGATACGTAACGAAGTCAACGTATCACCTTTTGATTTCGTCAAGATTTTCTTTTTAGGTGATACGTAACGAAGTCAACGTATCACCTTTTGATTTCGTCAAGATTTTCTTTTTTTTAGGTGATACGTAACGAAGTCAACGTATCACCTTTTGATTTCGTCAAGATTTTTATTTATTTTTTTTTTTATTTATTATTCTTCCTCGAATTTGTTCGCAGGATATCTCAAGACTCAATAAAGCCATTGTTATGAATCTTTCACTGATGATAGATCTTAGTCTAACTTAGAACTGCGTGACTTTTCAAAGACTCAAAGTCATCGTGACGTCATCCAGGCGCCATTTTGTAAAAATCAACTTATGATCATATCTTCATAACGGAAAGTAATTTTACATCCATATTTATCAAGATTAAGATCAATATCCGTCGGATCAATATGAGGTCAATAAATGCGCGCAAAAATGCGCGTACGCGTAGGCGCGCGCGTCAATGCGCGCGTAAAATTTTAAATTGCTCAAAATCGTCTTAAATTTTTTTTGCATACGTTTCAGGCCATTTTAAGCATTTCATAAAAAATCACGCAAAACACGCATTTTTGCACGTTTTCGTTCGTCACGGCCGAACGAAAAATAATTTCTCCGCAAAAGCTCTTGACCGAATATTCCTCATATTTTTCCGGAAAATTTGATACCATGTTTAGCTCTTTATCACTATTAAAAACGGAATGAGCGTCCGTTCAAGATAACCGTCCGTACGCGCGATTTTTGTAATACATTGCATATATGGGCAAAAACATGCCTATGAAAAGTCCATTGGGATGAATAGGGATTGCCAATTTTTTTTTCATATTTAGATAGAGTATGAGTCGGAGGTATGATTTCATATTTCATTTGGCCATTAAGTACATCTTGACGGCATCATAATGGCCTTGGAAGTCAAAAATACAAAATTGCATATTATGACGTCATTGTATTTATGGAAAATGTAGTGTATTTCTCTCAATATTCATCGATTCTCTTTGAAATGTCGATATGTTGTAGATAAGGCAATTCTCTACAAGATCACTTTTCACTAAGTTTCATTTTCATGAGGTCATCATAGTACAAAATTCAATTAAAGGCCACATGTCAGAATTTTCGTCATTTGCGTGTTATGTCTATGGAAGGTGAATTTCGTTCACATCATGAATCTGCATGGCATTCATCTATGAGCACTATCTATCTTATGTGTGCTCTGTTTTCTCCCAAATTGGGGTATGTTATAGCTGAGACCATGGGCTATAAAAACGGTGCTTTTAGTTTTTTGATCAGATGATGAGATCATATCACAATTTTCAGTTGAATGTTGAAATGATGAATATGTCACGTATGTCCTATTTGTGAAACTTAAACGTTAGCAGTGTCCTCGTATTGAAATTATGTAAGGAAACCCTTTTACTTTCTAGACTGTACTCTCAGACACTATTGAGTGACTGACTGACATCTTTTTTTCTCTGGTAATAAAATACATAAAATGAGCGTTATAGAGAACATGAGCATTCGGCTACATTAATAACCCACTCTGTTCTCATTGTTCATTTCCTATTCAAGACTTGAATAATGACGAACTTCATTCAATATTTGGTAGTAATACTACAGATACTTATACTGATATCAATGATTTAAACTATTTATCCGAAAAAGAATATGAGTTTCATTTCAGTAGGTTTCTGAACTGTAAATATTATATTGATGAGGATTTTACGACTGAATTCAGTAACATTAACTATCATTTTTTAGTATTTTACATTTTAATTCGCGTAGTTTAAACATACATTGTAATGCTTTATCCAATTTCATCTGTACTTATGTATAGAAACTTGGGTTAATGATAGTACGCCACTATTATTCAATGTATCCGGTCATTCATTTATACAATTTAATCGCCAAGTACAAAAGAGTGGAGGTGTTGGTCTATTGGTCGCTGACAATTTTGAATATGAAATACGCAATGATATATGTATATTATACCCATCATACAACTATGAATCACTGTTTATTGAAAGCAATTTCCCTGTCGTTGAAAATGTTTTACAAAAAACACATACTGAACATAAACAGGTTTATATAATGGGAGATTTTAACATTGATCCCGTGAAATTTACTGGCAATGCTGTATGTAATTTCTTGAGCGAAATACATTCAAATCTTTGTATTCCTTTAATTGACAAGCCTTCAAGAAAGACTGACGGATCAATATCCCTCTAATCCACATTCTTTATACAGTGACAGTATATATCCATCCGATATTTAAAGATTTTATTTTCAAGCAACTAGTGAATCTCACGTCGACAACTCAAAATGATCGCTAATGTATTCTCACACTTTTCATTTACGCCGGGACATCGTGACGTCATACACTATACATTTTTAATTATTCAGGCATAAGCTCTTATTTATCAATTATATTTTCATTTCTTTGAATAAGATAAAAATCGTCAAAATGCGTTCTTCATGATGTAAATTAGAGTCAAAGGTGTAACTGGTTACTGCACAGAGTCAATGGTCATATATTGTCTCAATCTATCTTCCCTATATCCATAATGATCAAGGGATCGACACAATTTAAACTTGACATATGGATAGATCATTATGGGAAGAGCATTTTATAAAATAATATGATATCGTGTAATGCATTCTTTGTTATGTAAACCAATATCATACGTATCACCTAATTCGTCTAAGTGACGAATTAAAGTCTAGTTTTTTATTATTATTCTTCCTCGAATTTGTTCGCAGGATATCTCAAGACTCAATAAAGCCATTGTTATGAATCTTTCACTGATGATAGATCTTAGTCTAACTTAGAACTGCGTGACTTTTCAAAGACTCAAAGTCATCGTGACGTCATCCAGGCGCCATTTTGTAAAAATCAACTTATGATCATATCTTCATAACGGAAAGTAATTTTACATCCATATTTATCAAGATTAAGATCAATATCCGTCGGATCAATATGAGGTCAATAAATGCGCGCAAAAATGCGCGTACGCGTAGGCGCGCGCGTCAATGCGCGCGTAAAATTTTAAATTGCTCAAAATCGTCTTAAATTTTTTTTGCATACGTTTCAGGCCATTTTAAGCATTTCATAAAAAATCACGCAAAACACGCATTTTTGCACGTTTTCGTTCGTCACGGCCGAACGAAAAATAATTTCTCCGCAAAAGCTCTTGACCGAATATTCCTCATATTTTTCCGGAAAATTTGATACCATGTTTAGCTCTTTATCACTATTAAAAACGGAATGAGCGTCCGTTCAAGATAACCGTCCGTACGCGCGATTTTTGTAATACATTGCATATATGGGCAAAAACATGCCTATGAAAAGTCCATTGGGATGAATAGGGATTGCCAATTTTTTTTTCATATTTAGATAGAGTATGAGTCGGAGGTATGATTTCATATTTCATTTGGCCATTAAGTACATCTTGACGGCATCATAATGGCCTTGGAAGTCAAAAATACAAAATTGCATATTATGACGTCATTGTATTTATGGAAAATGTAGTGTATTTCTCTCAATATTCATCGATTCTCTTTGAAATGTCGATATGTTGTAGATAAGGCAATTCTCTACAAGATCACTTTTCACTAAGTTTCATTTTAATGAGGTCATCATAGTACAAAATTCAATTAAAGGCCACATGTCAGAATTTTCGTCATTTGCGTGTTATGTCTATGGAAGGTGAATTTCGTTCACATCATGAATCTACATGGCATTCATCTATGAGCACTATCTATCTTATGTGTGCTCTGTTTTCTCCCAAATTGGGGTATGTTATAGCTGAGACCATGGGCTATAAAAAGGGGTGACTTTGTTTTTTAATCAGATGTTGGGATCATGTTAAAATTTTCGATCGAAAGTTGAAATTGCAAATTTTGAAGGAATCATTAGGTGATACGTAACGAAGTCAACGTATCACCTTTTGATTTCGTCAAGATTTTCTTTTTTTTTAGGTGATACGTAACGAAGTCTACGTATCACCTATTGATTTCGTCAAGATTTTTATTCCTATTCCTATTATTAGGTGATACGTAACGAAGTCTACGTATCACCTTTTGATTTCGTCAAGATTTTTATTATTATTTATTTATTTATTTATTATTATTCTTCCTCGAATTTGTTCGCAGGATATCTCAAGACTGAATGAAGCCATTGTTATGAATCTTTCAATGATGATAGATCTTATTCTAACTTAGAACTGCGTAACTTTTCAAAGACTCAAAGTCATCGTGACGTCATCCAGGCGCCATTTTGTGAAAATCAACTAATGATCATATCTTTATAACGAATAGTAATTTTTCATTCATATTTATCATGATTAAGATCAATATCCGTCCGGTCAATTTTAGGTCAATAAACGTGCGTAAATGTGCGCGTGCGCGCTCGTCCGCGCGTTTACGCGCGCGCAAAAATTTAAAATGCTCTAAATCATCCCAATTTTTTTTTGCATACGTTTCAGGCCATATGGAGCATTTGATAAAAAATTACGCACACGCGCATGCGCGCTCGTTTTCGCGCGTACTGGCATTTTGCAACATAGAATCGCAGATTTTTTTCTGTCATCATATTTGGTACATTTTTCCAAGCATTTTGATAATTTGTTCACCTTTTATTAACGCAATGAGCGTCCGTCAAAGTTGACAGCACGCGCGGATTTGCGTTATCTTTATCCACAATACATGGGCAAAAACATGCCTATATAAAATTCATTGTAACTCTTTAGAATAGATAGAAACTCCTAATATTTTTTCATATTTGGATAGATTATGAGTTGGAAATATGATTTCATGTCTCATTTGATCCTCAATTAACTCATGACGTCATCATAATGGCCTCCAAACTCAAAATTTTAATTTGCATATTATGACGTCAGCATATTATTGGAAAATTGATTGTATCTCTGTAGATATTAATTGTTTTTGTTCCACATTTTAATATGTTCTAGCTGAGACAATTTTCTACAAACGCCATTGTCATAATTGTTTATTTAGACAAAGGCATCATGGCGTATTTTTTCGATTAAAGGAGGCATGTACATTTTTTCACATCTTGCGTGTATTCTCTATGGGACATGACTTTTTCTCAAAACTGGATTCTACATTCCGGTCTTTCGTGAGCAATATCTCCGTTGTTTAAAATTCGTTTTCGCTGAGCTTCGAGTATGTTGTAGCTTAGACAATCAGCTATTACAAATGTGCCTTTTATTTTTCAATGTGATGCCGGGATCATGCTTATGTTTCACTTGCAAAGTAGGATTTGAGAATTCCATTTCCCGTTTACGTGTAATCGCTTTGGGAAATGTTTTGGTATATCGGTAACTCACTTGACTTCCAAGCTCGAGATCTCTGGTTGGAGTCCGGGTGTCTCCAACAAATTTTTTCTTCATTTTTTTTTCTTTTTGACCTTTCACTATACAATCTTCTTTGATTATTAAAACACTAAATCATCCCTCATTTTTTCAAAAAGATATAAGGATCACGCTCATGATCATGATTATCATTATCATAATGATGATAATTATTTATCAATTACATTTTCATTTCTTTGAATAAGATAATAACGTAAAAATGTGTTCTTCATGATGTAAATTAGAGTCAAAGGTGTAACTGGTTACTGTACAGGGTCAACGGTCATATATTGTTTCAATCTATCTTCCCTAGATCCATGATGATCAAGGGGACACAATTTAAACTTGACATATAAATAGATCATAATGGGAGAAGCATTTTATAAAATAATATATGGTGTAATACATTATTCGTTATGTAAACCATTATCATACGTATCACCTAATTCGTCAAAGTGACGAATTAAAGTCTAGTATTTATTTTGTGTCTGTATAGAAGAAATTATTATTATTCTTCCTCAATTTTGTTCGCAGGATATCTCAAGAATGGCTAAAGCCATTATCATGAAACTTGCTATGATGATAGATCTTAGTCTAACTTGGAACTGCGTGACTTTTCATAAACTCAACATCATCGTGACGTCATCTAGGCGCCATCTTGTGAAAATCAACTTATGATCATATCTTAATAACGGAAAGTTATTTCTCATTCATAAATATCATGATTAAGATCAATATCCGTCCGGTCAATTTCAGGTCAAAAAAACGTCCGCAAATGCGCGCGTACGCGCTCGTCCGCGCGTTTACGCGCGCGCAAAAATTTAAAACGCTCTAAATCATCCCAAATTTTTTTTGCATACGTTTCAGGCCATTTAGAGCATTTGATAAAAATCGCGCTCACGCGCATGCGCGCGCGTTATTTGCGCGTACTAGCATTTTGCAACATAGAATCGCCGAATTTTCTTTATCATCATATTTGGAACATTTTTCCAAGCATTTTAATAACTTGTTCATCTTTTAATAACGCAATGAGCGTCCGCCAAAGTTGACAGCGCGCGCGGATCTGCGTTATCTTTATCCACAATACATGGGCAAAAACATGCCTATACAAAATTCATTGTAACTCTTCAGAATAGATAGGACCTCCCAATATGTTTTCATATGTGGATAGATTATGAGTTGGAAATATGATTTAATGTCTCATCTGACCCTCAATTCATTCATAATGTCATCATAATGGCCTCCGAACTCAAAATTTTAATTTGCATATTATGACGTTTGCATTTTTTTGGAAAATTGATTGTATTTCTGTAAATATAGATTGTTTTTCTCCTAAATTTCGATATGTTCTAGCTGAGATAATTTTCTACAAATGCAGTGCCACACCTTTCCAGTTTGACAAAGGTATCATGGCGTATTTTTGCGATTAAAGGAGGCATGTCAGTTTTTCACATTTTGCGTGTATTGTCCAAGGGACATGACTATTTCTCAAAACTGGATTCTACATTTCCCTCTTTCGCGAGCAATATCTCTGTTGTTTTATCTTTGTTTACGCTGAGCTTCGAGTATGTTGTAGTGGAGACAATAAGCTATCTCAAATGTGGCTTTTATTTTTTGATCAGAGGCCGGGATCATGCTCGTGGGATTTGAGAATCCCATTTTCCGTTTACGTGTAATCGCTATGTGAATTGTTTTGGTATATCGTTAACGCACTTGACTTGTATCCTCGAGGTCCCTGGTTCGAGTCTGGGCGTCTCCAACCATTTATTTTTCCTTTACTTTTTTCTTCTTTTTGACCTTTCACTGTACCATCTCCTTTGATTATTAAAACACGTAAATCCGCAAATAATGTAGTAAACTATTTGCTTTATTATTACTCTATTTTCACTTAAACGATTACTTTTTGTGTCTAATCCCTATGGGAGATGACTTTTCCTCAAATCTGGATTCTACATTTCTGTCTTTTGCGAGCAATATCGCCGTAATTCCTGCTTGGATTTTGTTGATTTTTGAGGATGTTGTAGCTGAGACTATATGCTATCTAAATCACCTGTCATTTTTTCAATAAGATATCAGGATCATGCTCATGATCATGATCATCTTCATTATCATTATGATCATCATTATCATAATGATGATAATCATTTATCAATTACATTTTCATTTCTTTGAATAAGATAAAATCGTCAAAATGTGTTCTTCATGATGTAAATTAGAGTCAAAGGTGTAACCGGTTACTGCATATAGTCAATGGTCATAAATTGTTACAATCTATCTTCCCTAGATCCATAATGATCAAGGGTTCGACACAATTTAAACTTGACATATGGATAGATCATGATGGGAAAAGTATTTTATAAAATAATATGATATCGTGTATTAAATTCATTCTTCGTTATGTAAACCAATATCATACGTATCACCTAATTCGTCTAAGTGACGAATTAAAGTCTAGTTTATTATTATTCTTCCTCGAATTTGTTCGCAGGATATCTCAAGACTGAATGAAGCCATTGTTATGAATCTTTCAATGATGATAGATCTTAGTCTAACTTAGAACTGCGTGACTTTTCAAAGACTCAAAGTCATCATGACGTCATCTAGGCGCCATTTTGTGAAAATCAACTAATGATCATATCTTCATAACGGAAAAGTATTTCTCATTCATAATTATCACGATTAAGATCAATATCCGTCCGGTCAATTTCAGGTCAAAAAACGTGCGCAAATACGCGCGTGCGCGCTCGTCCGCGCGTTTACGCGCGCGCAAAAGTTTAAAATGCTCTAAATCATCCCAAATTTTTTTTGCATACGTTTCAGGCCATATAGAGCATTTGATAAAAAATCGCGCTCACGCGCATGCGCGCGCGTTTTTTGCGCGTACTAGCATTTTGCAACATAGAATCGCCGAATTTTCTTTATCATCATATTTGGCACATTTTTCCAAGCATTTTGATAACTTGTTCATCTTTTAATAACGCAATGAGCGTCCGCCAAATTTGACAGCGCGCGCGGATCTGCGTTATCTTTATCCACAATACATGGGCAAAATCATGCCTATACAAAATTCATTGTAACTCTTTAGAATATATAGGAACTCCCAATTTTTTTTCATATTTAGATAGATTATGAGTCGGAGATATGATTTCATGTCTCGTTTGACCCTCAATTAAATCATGACGTCATCATAATGGCCTCCGAACTCAAAATTTTAATTTGCACATTATGACGTAAGCATATTTTTGGAAAACTGATTGTATCTCTGTAAATATTGATTAATTTTGTTTAAAATTTTGATATGTTCTAGCTGAGACAATTTTCTACAAATTTAGTATCCACAATTTTTCATTTTGACAAAGGCATCTTGGCGTAATCTTGCAATTTAAGGAGGCATGTCAATTTTTTACATTTTGCATGCATTCTCTATGGGACATGACTTTTTCTCAAAAGTGGATTCTACATTTTTGTCTTTCGCGAGCAATATCTCCGTTGTTTTAGCTTTGTTTACGCTGAGCTTTGGATATGTTGTAGCTGAGACAATTACCTATCTCCAATGTGCACTTCATTTTTTGATCATATGCCGGGATCATGCTCATATTTCACTTGCAAAGTAGGACTTCAGAATTCCATTTCCCGTTTACGTGTAATCGCTATGGGAGATGTTTTGGTATATCAGTAACGCACTTGACTTTCAACCTCGAGATCCCTGGTTCGAGTCCGGGTGTCTCCAACAATTTTTTCTCCACTTTTTTTCCTTTTGACCTTTCACTGTACCATCTCCTTTGATTATTTAAACACGTAGAATCGCAAATAATGTGATAAACAACCCTTTCTACTTTATTATTACCTTATTTTCACTAAATCCATTACTTTTTGCGTGTTATCCCTATGGGAGATGACTTTTTCTCAAATCTGGAGTCTACATTCCTGTCTTTTGCGAGCAATATCGCCGTTATTTCTGCTTGGATTTTGTTTATTTAGAAGTATGTTGTAACTGAGACTATATGCTATCTGAATCAACCCTCATTTTTTCAATAAGATGTCAGGATCGCGCTCATGATCATGATCATGATCATTATCATCATGATCATCGTTATCATAATGATGATAATCATTTATCAATTACATTTTCATTTCTTTGAATAAGATAAAATCGTCAAAAGGTGTTTTTCATGACGTAAATTAGAGTCAAATGTGTAACTGGTTACTGCACAGGGTCAAAGGTCATATATTGTTTCAATCTATCTTCCCTAGATCCATGATGATCAAGGAGACACAATTTAATCTTGACATATGGATAGATCATAATGGGAGAAGCATATAAATGGGAGAAGCATTTCATAAAATAATATATCGTGTAATGCATTATTCTTTATTTAACCCATTATCATACGTATCACCTAATTCGTCTAAGTGACGAATTAAAGTCTAGTATTTATTTTGTGTCTGTATAGAAGAAATTATTATTATTCTTCCTCAATTTTGTTCGCAGGATATCTCAAGAATGGCTAAAGCCATTATCATGAAACTTGCCATGATGATAGATCTTAGTCTAACTTAGAACTGCGTGACTTTTCAAAAACTCAAAGTCATCGTGACGTCATCCAGGCGCCATTTTGTGAAAATCAACTTATGATCATATCTTCATAACGGAAAAGTATTTCTCATTCATAATTATCATGATTAAGATCAATATCCTACCGGTCAATTCCAGGTCAATAAACGTGCGCAAATGCGCGCGTGCGCGTTCATCCGCGCGTTTACGCGCGCGCAAAAATTTAAAATGCTCTAAATCATCCCAAATTTTTTTTGCATACGTTTTAGGCCATATGGAGCATTTGACAAAAAATTATGCTCACGCGCATGCGCGCGCGTTTTTTGCGCGTACTAGCATTTTGCAACATAGAATCGCCGAATTTTCTCTATCATCATATTTGGCACATTTTTCCAAGCATTTTGATAACTTGTTAACCTTTTAATAACGCAATGAGCGTCCGTCAAAGTTGACAGCGAGCGCGGACCTGCGTTTTCTTTATCCACAATACATGAGCAAAAACATGCCTATACAAAATTCTTTGTAACTCTTTAGAATAGATAGGAACTCCAAATTTTTTTCATATTTAGATAGATTATGGGTCGGAGATATGATTTCATGTGTCATTTGACCCTCAATTAACTCATGACGTCATCATAATGGCCTCCGAACTCAAAAACTAAATTTTGATAGTATGACGTTTGCATATTTTTGGAAAATTGATTGTATCTCTGTAAATATTGATTTTTTTTCTTGCAAATTTTGATATGTTCTAGCTGAGATAATTTTCTACAAATGCAGTGTCCACAATTTTCCAGTTTGACAAAGGTATCATGTCGTATTTTTGCGATTAAAGGAGGCATGTCAATTTTTCACATTTTGCGTGTATTGTCTAAGGCACATGACTATTTCTCAAAACTGGATTCTACATTTCCCTCTTTCGCGAGCAATATCTCCGTTGTTTTAGCTTTGTTTTTGCTGAGCTTCGGGTATGTTGTAACTGAGACAAAAGGCTATCTCCAGTGTGCACTTTATTTTTCGATCATATGCCGGGATCATGCTCATATTTCACTTGCAATGTAGGACTTCAGAATTCCATTTCCCGTTTACGTGTTATCGCTATGGGAGATGTTTTGGTATATCAGTAACGCACTTGACTTCCAACCTCGAGATCCCTGGTTCGAGTCCGGGTGTCTCCAAGAATTTTTTTCTCAACTTTTTTTTCCTTTTGACCTTTCACTGTACCATCTCCTTTGATTATTTAAACACGTAGAATCGCAAATAATGTCATAAACAACCCTTTTTACTTTATTATTACCCTATTATCACTTAATCCATTACTTTTTGCGTGTAATCCCTATGGGAGATGACTTTTTCTCAAATCTGGATTCTACATTCCTGTCTTTTGCGAGCAATATCGCCGTTAGTTCTGCTTGGATTTTGTTGATTTTTGAGTATGTTGTAGCTTAGACTATATGCTATCTGAAGCAATCCTTATTTTCTCAATAAGATGTCAGGATCGCGCTCATGATCATGATCATGATAATTATCATCATGATCATCATTATCATAATGATGATAATCATTTATCAATTACATTTTCATTTCTTTGAATGAGATAAAATCGTCCAAATGTGTTCTTCATGATGTAAATTAGAGTCAAATGTGTAACTGGTTACTGCACAGGGTCAAAGGTCATATATTGTTTCAATCTATCTTCCCTAGATCCATCATGATCAAGGAGACACAATTTAATCTTGACATATGGATAGATCATAATGGGAGAAGCAAATAAATGAGAGAAGCATTTTATAAATTAATATATCGTGTATTGCATTATTCGTTATGTAAACCATTATCATACGTATCACCTAATTCGTCTAAGTGACGATTTAAAGTCTAGTTCTTATTATTCTTCCTCGATTTTGTTCGCAGGATATCTCAAGATTGAATAAAGCCATTGTCATGAAACTTTCAATGATGATAGATCTTAGTCTAACTTAGAACTGCGTGACTTTTCAAAGACTCAAAATCATCGTGACGTCATCCAGACGCCATTTTGTGAAAATCAACTTATGATCATATCTTCATAAAAGAAAGCCATTTCTCATTCATATTTGTCATGATCAAGGTCAATATGTGTCGGGTCAATTTGAGGTCAATAAATGCGCGCAAAAATGCGCGTACGCGAAGGTGCGCGCGTTAATGCGCGCGTAAAATTTAAAATTGCTCAAAATCGTCTTAAATTTTTTTTGCATACGTTTCAGGCCATTTTAAGCATTTCATAAAAAATCACGCAAAACACGCATTTTTGCACGTTTTCGTTCGTCACGGCCGAACGAAAAATAATCCCCCAGCAAAAACTTTTGACAGAATATTCCTCATATTTTTTCGGAAAATTTGATACCATGTTTAGCTCTTTATCACTATTAAAAACGGAATGAGCGTCCGTTCAAGATAACCGTCCGTACGCGCGATTTTTGTAATACATTGCATATATGGGCAAAAACATGCCTATAAAAAGTCCATTGGGATGAATAGGGATTGCCAATTTTTTTTTCATATTTAGATAGAGTATGAGTCGGAGGTATGATTTCATATCTCATTTGGCCATTAAGTACATCTTAACGTCATCATAATGGCCTTGGAAGTCAAAAATACAAAATTGCATATTATGACGTCATTGTATTTATGGAAAATGGAGTGTATTTCTCTCAATATTCATCGATTCTCTTTGAAATGTCGATATGTTGTAGATAAGGCAATTCTCTACAAGATCACTTTTCACTAAGTTTCATTTTAATGAGGTCATCATAGTACAAAATTCAATTAAAGGCCACATGTCAGAATTTTCGTCATTTGCGTGTTATGTCTATGGAAGGTGAATTTCGTTCACATCATGAATCTACATGGCATTCATCTATGAGCACTATCTATCTTATGTGTACTCTGTTTTCTCCCAAATTGGGGTATGTTATAGCTGAGACCATGGGCTATAAAAGCGGTGTACTTTGTTTTTTAATCAGATGTTGAGATCATGTCGAAATTTTCAATCAAAAGTTGAAATTGCAAATTTTGAAGAAAGCATCATTAGGTGATACGTAACGAAGTCTACGTATCACCTATTGATTTCGTCAAGATTTTTATTCCTATTCCTATTATTCTTATTATTCTTCCTCGATTTTGTTCGCAGGATATCTCAAGATTGAATAAAGCCATTGTCATGAAACTTTCAATGATGATAGATCTTAGTCTAACTTAGAACTGCGTGACTTTTCAAAGACTCAAAATCATCGTGACGTCATCCAGACGCCATTTTGTGAAAATCAACTTATGATCATATCTTCATAAAAGAAAGCCATTTCTCATTCATATTTGTCATGATCAAGGTCAATATGTGTCGGGTCAATTTGAGGTCAATAAATGCGCGCAAAAATGCGCGTACGCGAAGGTGCGCGCGTTAATGCGCGCGTAAAATTTAAAATTGCTCAAAATCGTCTTAAATTTTTTTTGCATACGTTTCAGGCCATTATAAGCATTTCATAAAAAATCACGCAAAACACGCATTTTTGCACGTTTTCGTTCGTCACGGCCGAACGAAAAATAATCCCCCAGCAAAAACTTTTGACAGAATATTCCTCATATTTTTTCGGAAAATTTGATACCATGTTTAGCTCTTTATCACTATTAAAAACGGAATGAGCGTCCGTTCAAGATAACCGTCCGTACGCGCGATTTTTGTAATACATTGCATATATGGGCAAAAACATGCCTATAAAAAGTCCATTGGGATGAATAGGGATTGCCAATTTTTTTTTCATATTTAGATAGAGTATGAGTCGGAGGTATGATTTCATATCTCATTTGGCCATTAAGTACATCTTAACGTCATCATAATGGCCTTGGAAGTCAAAAATACAAAATTGCATATTATGACGTCATTGTATTTATGGAAAATGGAGTGTATTTCTCTCAATATTCATCGATTCTCTTTGAAATGTCGATATGTTGTAGATAAGGCAATTCTCTACAAGATCACTTTTCACTAAGTTTCATTTTAATGAGGTCATCATAGTACAAAATTCAATTAAAGGCCACATGTCAGAATTTTCGTCATTTGCGTGTTATGTCTATGGAAGGTGAATTTCGTTCACATCATGAATGTACATGGCATTCATCTATGAGCACTATCTATCTTATGTGTACTCTGTTTTCTCCCAAATTGGGGTATGTTATAGCTGAGACCATGGGCTATAAAAGCGGTGTACTTTGTTTTTTAATCAGATGTTGAGATCATGTCGAAATTTTCAATCAAAAGTTGAAATTGCAAATTTTGAAGAAAGCATCATTAGGTGATACGTAACGAAGTCTACGTATCACCTATTGATTTCGTCAAGATTTTTATTCCTATTCCTATTATTCTTATTATTCTTCCTCGATTTTGTTCGCAGGATATCTCAAGATTGAATAAAGCCATTGTCATGAAACTTTCAATGATGATAGATCTTAGTCTAACTTAGAACTGCGTGACTTTTCAAAGACTCAAAATCATCGTGACGTCATCCAGACGCCATTTTGTGAAAATCAACTTATGATCATATCTTCATAAAAGAAAGCCATTTCTCATTCATATTTGTCATGATCAAGGTCAATATGTGTCGGGTCAATTTGAGGTCAATAAATGCGCGCAAAAATGCGCGTACGCGAAGGTGCGCGCGTTAATGCGCGCGTAAAATTTAAAATTGCTCAAAATCGTCTTAAATTTTTTTTGCATACGTTTCAGGCCATTATAAGCATTTCATAAAAAATCACGCAAAACACGCATTTTTGCACGTTTTCGTTCGTCACGGCCGAACGAAAAATAATCCCCCAGCAAAAACTTTTGACAGAATATTCCTCATATTTTTTCGGAAAATTTGATACCATGTTTAGCTCTTTATCACTATTAAAAACGGAATGAGCGTCCGTTCAAGATAACCGTCCGTACGCGCGATTTTTGTAATACATTGCATATATGGGCAAAAACATGCCTATAAAAAGTCCATTGGGATGAATAGGGATTGCCATTTTTTTTTCATATTTAGATAGAGTATGAGTCGGAGGTATGATTTCATATCTCATTTGGCCATTAAGTACATCTTAACGTCATCATAATGGCCTTGGAAGTCAAAAATACAAAATTGCATATTATGACGTCATTGTATTTATGGAAAATGGAGTGTATTTCTCTCAATATTCATCGATTCTCTTTGAAATGTCGATATGTTGTAGATAAGGCAATTCTCTACAAGATCACTTTTCACTAAGTTTCATTTTAATGAGGTCATCATAGTACAAAATTCAATTAAAGGCCACATGTCAGAATTTTCGTCATTTGCGTGTTATGTCTATGGAAGGTGAATTTCGTTCACATCATGAATCTACATGGCATTCATCTATGAGCACTATCTATCTTATGTGTACTCTGTTTTCTCCCAAATTGGGGTATGTTATAGCTGAGACCATGGGCTATAAAAGCGGTGTACTTTGTTTTTTAATCAGATGTTGAGATCATGTCGAAATTTTCAATCAAAAGTTGAAATTGCAAATTTTGAAGAAAGCATCATTAGGTGATACGTAACGAAGTCTACGTATCACCTATTGATTTCGTCAAGATTTTTATTCCTATTCCTATTATTCTTATTATTCTTCCTCGATTTTGTTCGCAGGATATCTCAAGATTGAATAAAGCCATTGTCATGAAACTTTCAATGATGATAGATCTTAGTCTAACTTAGAACTGCGTGACTTTTCAAAGACTCAAAATCATCGTGACGTCATCCAGACGCCATTTTGTGAAAATCAACTTATGATCATATCTTCATAAAAGAAAGCCATTTCTCATTCATATTTGTCATGATCAAGGTCAATATGTGTCGGGTCAATTTGAGGTCAATAAATGCGCGCAAAAATGCGCGTACGCGAAGGTGCGCGCGTTAATGCGCGCGTAAAATTTAAAATTGCTCAAAATCGTCTTAAATTTTTTTTGCATACGTTTCAGGCCATTATAAGCATTTCATAAAAAATCACGCAAAACACGCATTTTTGCACGTTTTCGTTCGTCACGGCCGAACGAAAAATAATCCCCCAGCAAAAACTTTTGACAGAATATTCCTCATATTTTTTCGGAAAATTTGATACCATGTTTAGCTCTTTATCACTATTAAAAACGGAATGAGCGTCCGTTCAAGATAACCGTCCGTACGCGCGATTTTTGTAATACATTGCATATATGGGCAAAAACATGCCTATAAAAAGTCCATTGGGATGAATAGGGATTGCCAATTTTTTTTTCATATTTAGATAGAGTATGAGTCGGAGGTATGATTTCATATCTCATTTGGCCATTAAGTACATCTTAACGTCATCATAATGGCCTTGGAAGTCAAAAATACAAAATTGCATATTATGACGTCATTGTATTTATGGAAAATGGAGTGTATTTCTCTCAATATTCATCGATTCTCTTTGAAATGTCGATATGTTGTAGATAAGGCAATTCTCTACAAGATCACTTTTCACTAAGTTTCATTTTAATGAGGTCATCATAGTACAAAATTCAATTAAAGGCCACATGTCAGAATTTTCGTCATTTGCGTGTTATGTCTATGGAAGGTGAATTTCGTTCACATCATGAATGTACATGGCATTCATCTATGAGCACTATCTATCTTATGTGTACTCTGTTTTCTCCCAAATTGGGGTATGTTATAGCTGAGACCATGGGCTATAAAAGCGGTGTACTTTGTTTTTTAATCAGATGTTGAGATCATGTCGAAATTTTCAATCAAAAGTTGAAATTGCAAATTTTGAAGAAAGCATCATTAGGTGATACGTAACGAAGTCTACGTATCACCTATTGATTTCGTCAAGATTTTTATTCCTATTCCTATTATTCTTATTATTCTTCCTCGATTTTGTTCGCAGGATATCTCAAGATTGAATAAAGCCATTGTCATGAAACTTTCAATGATGATAGATCTTAGTCTAACTTAGAACTGCGTGACTTTTCAAAGACTCAAAATCATCGTGACGTCATCCAGACGCCATTTTGTGAAAATCAACTTATGATCATATCTTCATAAAAGAAAGCCATTTCTCATTCATATTTGTCATGATCAAGGTCAATATGTGTCGGGTCAATTTGAGGTCAATAAATGCGCGCAAAAATGCGCGTACGCGAAGGTGCGCGCGTTAATGCGCGCGTAAAATTTAAAATTGCTCAAAATCGTCTTAAATTTTTTTTGCATACGTTTCAGGCCATTATAAGCATTTCATAAAAAATCACGCAAAACACGCATTTTTGCACGTTTTCGTTCGTCACGGCCGAACGAAAAATAATCCCCCAGCAAAAACTTTTGACAGAATATTCCTCATATTTTTTCGGAAAATTTGATACCATGTTTAGCTCTTTATCACTATTAAAAACGGAATGAGCGTCCGTTCAAGATAACCGTCCGTACGCGCGATTTTTGTAATACATTGCATATATGGGCAAAAACATGCCTATAAAAAGTCCATTGGGATGAATAGGGATTGCCAATTTTTTTTTCATATTTAGATAGAGTATGAGTCGGAGGTATGATTTCATATCTCATTTGGCCATTAAGTACATCTTAACGTCATCATAATGGCCTTGGAAGTCAAAAATACAAAATTGCATATTATGACGTCATTGTATTTATGGAAAATGGAGTGTATTTCTCTCAATATTCATCGATTCTCTTTGAAATGTCGATATGTTGTAGATAAGGCAATTCTCTACAAGATCACTTTTCACTAAGTTTCATTTTAATGAGGTCATCATAGTACAAAATTCAATTAAAGGCCACATGTCAGAATTTTCGTCATTTGCGTGTTATGTCTATGGAAGGTGAATTTCGTTCACATCATGAATCTACATGGCATTCATCTATGAGCACTATCTATCTTATGTGTACTCTGTTTTCTCCCAAATTGGGGTATGTTATAGCTGAGACCATGGGCTATAAAAGCGGTGTACTTTGTTTTTTAATCAGATGTTGAGATCATGTCGAAATTTTCAATCAAAAGTTGAAATTGCAAATTTTGAAGAAAGCATCATTAGGTGATACGTAACGAAGTCTACGTATCACCTATTGATTTCGTCAAGATTTTTATTCCTATTCCTATTATTCTTATTATTCTTCCTCGATTTTGTTCGCAGGATATCTCAAGATTGAATAAAGCCATTGTCATGAAACTTTCAATGATGATAGATCTTAGTCTAACTTAGAACTGCGTGACTTTTCAAAGACTCAAAATCATCGTGACGTCATCCAGACGCCATTTTGTGAAAATCAACTTATGATCATATCTTCATAAAAGAAAGCCATTTCTCATTCATATTTGTCATGATCAAGGTCAATATGTGTCGGGTCAATTTGAGGTCAATAAATGCGCGCAAAAATGCGCGTACGCGAAGGTGCGCGCGTTAATGCGCGCGTAAAATTTAAAATTGCTCAAAATCGTCTTAAATTTTTTTTGCATACGTTTCAGGCCATTATAAGCATTTCATAAAAAATCACGCAAAACACGCATTTTTGCACGTTTTCGTTCGTCACGGCCGAACGAAAAATAATCCCCCAGCAAAAACTTTTGACAGAATATTCCTCATATTTTTTCGGAAAATTTGATACCATGTTTAGCTCTTTATCACTATTAAAAACGGAATGAGCGTCCGTTCAAGATAACCGTCCGTACGCGCGATTTTTGTAATACATTGCATATATGGGCAAAAACATGCCTATAAAAAGTCCATTGGGATGAATAGGGATTGCCAATTTTTTTTTCATATTTAGATAGAGTATGAGTCGGAGGTATGATTTCATATCTCATTTGGCCATTAAGTACATCTTAACGTCATCATAATGGCCTTGGAAGTCAAAAATACAAAATTGCATATTATGACGTCATTGTATTTATGGAAAATGGAGTGTATTTCTCTCAATATTCATCGATTCTCTTTGAAATGTCGATATGTTGTAGATAAGGCAATTCTCTACAAGATCACTTTTCACTAAGTTTCATTTTAATGAGGTCATCATAGTACAAAATTCAATTAAAGGCCACATGTCAGAATTTTCGTCATTTGCGTGTTATGTCTATGGAAGGTGAATTTCGTTCACATCATGAATGTACATGGCATTCATCTATGAGCACTATCTATCTTATGTGTACTCTGTTTTCTCCCAAATTGGGGTATGTTATAGCTGAGACCATGGGCTATAAAAGCGGTGTACTTTGTTTTTTAATCAGATGTTGAGATCATGTCGAAATTTTCAATCAAAAGTTGAAATTGCAAATTTTGAAGAAAGCATCATTAGGTGATACGTAACGAAGTCTACGTATCACCTATTGATTTCGTCAAGATTTTTATTCCTATTCCTATTATTCTTATTATTCTTCCTCGATTTTGTTCGCAGGATATCTCAAGATTGAATAAAGCCATTGTCATGAAACTTTCAATGATGATAGATCTTAGTCTAACTTAGAACTGCGTGACTTTTCAAAGACTCAAAATCATCGTGACGTCATCCAGACGCCATTTTGTGAAAATCAACTTATGATCATATCTTCATAAAAGAAAGCCATTTCTCATTCATATTTGTCATGATCAAGGTCAATATGTGTCGGGTCAATTTGAGGTCAATAAATGCGCGCAAAAATGCGCGTACGCGAAGGTGCGCGCGTTAATGCGCGCGTAAAATTTAAAATTGCTCAAAATCGTCTTAAATTTTTTTTGCATACGTTTCAGGCCATTATAAGCATTTCATAAAAAATCACGCAAAACACGCATTTTTGCACGTTTTCGTTCGTCACGGCCGAACGAAAAATAATCCCCCAGCAAAAACTTTTGACAGAATATTCCTCATATTTTTTCGGAAAATTTGATACCATGTTTAGCTCTTTATCACTATTAAAAACGGAATGAGCGTCCGTTCAAGATAACCGTCCGTACGCGCGATTTTTGTAATACATTGCATATATGGGCAAAAACATGCCTATAAAAAGTCCATTGGGATGAATAGGGATTGCCAATTTTTTTTTCATATTTAGATAGAGTATGAGTCGGAGGTATGATTTCATATCTCATTTGGCCATTAAGTACATCTTAACGTCATCATAATGGCCTTGGAAGTCAAAAATACAAAATTGCATATTATGACGTCATTGTATTTATGGAAAATGGAGTGTATTTCTCTCAATATTCATCGATTCTCTTTGAAATGTCGATATGTTGTAGATAAGGCAATTCTCTACAAGATCACTTTTCACTAAGTTTCATTTTAATGAGGTCATCATAGTACAAAATTCAATTAAAGGCCACATGTCAGAATTTTCGTCATTTGCGTGTTATGTCTATGGAAGGTGAATTTCGTTCACATCATGAATCTACATGGCATTCATCTATGAGCACTATCTATCTTATGTGTACTCTGTTTTCTCCCAAATTGGGGTATGTTATAGCTGAGACCATGGGCTATAAAAGCGGTGTACTTTGTTTTTTAATCAGATGTTGAGATCATGTCGAAATTTTCAATCAAAAGTTGAAATTGCAAATTTTGAAGAAAGCATCATTAGGTGATACGTAACGAAGTCTACGTATCACCTATTGATTTCGTCAAGATTTTTATTCCTATTCCTATTATTCTTATTATTCTTCCTCGATTTTGTTCGCAGGATATCTCAAGATTGAATAAAGCCATTGTCATGAAACTTTCAATGATGATAGATCTTAGTCTAACTTAGAACTGCGTGACTTTTCAAAGACTCAAAATCATCGTGACGTCATCCAGACGCCATTTTGTGAAAATCAACTTATGATCATATCTTCATAAAAGAAAGCCATTTCTCATTCATATTTGTCATGATCAAGGTCAATATGTGTCGGGTCAATTTGAGGTCAATAAATGCGCGCAAAAATGCGCGTACGCGAAGGTGCGCGCGTTAATGCGCGCGTAAAATTTAAAATTGCTCAAAATCGTCTTAAATTTTTTTTGCATACGTTTCAGGCCATTATAAGCATTTCATAAAAAATCACGCAAAACACGCATTTTTGCACGTTTTCGTTCGTCACGGCCGAACGAAAAATAATCCCCCAGCAAAAACTTTTGACAGAATATTCCTCATATTTTTTCGGAAAATTTGATACCATGTTTAGCTCTTTATCACTATTAAAAACGGAATGAGCGTCCGTTCAAGATAACCGTCCGTACGCGCGATTTTTGTAATACATTGCATATATGGGCAAAAACATGCCTATAAAAAGTCCATTGGGATGAATAGGGATTGCCAATTTTTTTTTCATATTTAGATAGAGTATGAGTCGGAGGTATGATTTCATATCTCATTTGGCCATTAAGTACATCTTAACGTCATCATAATGGCCTTGGAAGTCAAAAATACAAAATTGCATATTATGACGTCATTGTATTTATGGAAAATGGAGTGTATTTCTCTCAATATTCATCGATTCTCTTTGAAATGTCGATATGTTGTAGATAAGGCAATTCTCTACAAGATCACTTTTCACTAAGTTTCATTTTAATGAGGTCATCATAGTACAAAATTCAATTAAAGGCCACATGTCAGAATTTTCGTCATTTGCGTGTTATGTCTATGGAAGGTGAATTTCGTTCACATCATGAATGTACATGGCATTCATCTATGAGCACTATCTATCTTATGTGTACTCTGTTTTCTCCCAAATTGGGGTATGTTATAGCTGAGACCATGGGCTATAAAAGCGGTGTACTTTGTTTTTTAATCAGATGTTGAGATCATGTCGAAATTTTCAATCAAAAGTTGAAATTGCAAATTTTGAAGAAAGCATCATTAGGTGATACGTAACGAAGTCTACGTATCACCTATTGATTTCGTCAAGATTTTTATTCCTATTCCTATTATTCTTATTATTCTTCCTCGATTTTGTTCGCAGGATATCTCAAGATTGAATAAAGCCATTGTCATGAAACTTTCAATGATGATAGATCTTAGTCTAACTTAGAACTGCGTGACTTTTCAAAGACTCAAAATCATCGTGACGTCATCCAGACGCCATTTTGTGAAAATCAACTTATGATCATATCTTCATAAAAGAAAGCCATTTCTCATTCATATTTGTCATGATCAAGGTCAATATGTGTCGGGTCAATTTGAGGTCAATAAATGCGCGCAAAAATGCGCGTACGCGAAGGTGCGCGCGTTAATGCGCGCGTAAAATTTAAAATTGCTCAAAATCGTCTTAAATTTTTTTTGCATACGTTTCAGGCCATTATAAGCATTTCATAAAAAATCACGCAAAACACGCATTTTTGCACGTTTTCGTTCGTCACGGCCGAACGAAAAATAATCCCCCAGCAAAAACTTTTGACAGAATATTCCTCATATTTTTTCGGAAAATTTGATACCATGTTTAGCTCTTTATCACTATTAAAAACGGAATGAGCGTCCGTTCAAGATAACCGTCCGTACGCGCGATTTTTGTAATACATTGCATATATGGGCAAAAACATGCCTATAAAAAGTCCATTGGGATGAATAGGGATTGCCAATTTTTTTTTCATATTTAGATAGAGTATGAGTCGGAGGTATGATTTCATATCTCATTTGGCCATTAAGTACATCTTAACGTCATCATAATGGCCTTGGAAGTCAAAAATACAAAATTGCATATTATGACGTCATTGTATTTATGGAAAATGGAGTGTATTTCTCTCAATATTCATCGATTCTCTTTGAAATGTCGATATGTTGTAGATAAGGCAATTCTCTACAAGATCACTTTTCACTAAGTTTCATTTTAATGAGGTCATCATAGTACAAAATTCAATTAAAGGCCACATGTCAGAATTTTCGTCATTTGCGTGTTATGTCTATGGAAGGTGAATTTCGTTCACATCATGAATGTACATGGCATTCATCTATGAGCACTATCTATCTTATGTGTACTCTGTTTTCTCCCAAATTGGGGTATGTTATAGCTGAGACCATGGGCTATAAAAGCGGTGTACTTTGTTTTTTAATCAGATGTTGAGATCATGTCGAAATTTTCAATCAAAAGTTGAAATTGCAAATTTTGAAGAAAGCATCATTAGGTGATACGTAACGAAGTCTACGTATCACCTATTGATTTCGTCAAGATTTTTATTCCTATTCCTATTATTCTTATTATTCTTCCTCGATTTTGTTCGCAGGATATCTCAAGATTGAATAAAGCCATTGTCATGAAACTTTCAATGATGATAGATCTTAGTCTAACTTAGAACTGCGTGACTTTTCAAAGACTCAAAATCATCGTGACGTCATCCAGACGCCATTTTGTGAAAATCAACTTATGATCATATCTTCATAAAAGAAAGCCATTTCTCATTCATATTTGTCATGATCAAGGTCAATATGTGTCGGGTCAATTTGAGGTCAATAAATGCGCGCAAAAATGCGCGTACGCGAAGGTGCGCGCGTTAATGCGCGCGTAAAATTTAAAATTGCTCAAAATCGTCTTAAATTTTTTTTGCATACGTTTCAGGCCATTATAAGCATTTCATAAAAAATCACGCAAAACACGCATTTTTGCACGTTTTCGTTCGTCACGGCCGAACGAAAAATAATCCCCCAGCAAAAACTTTTGACAGAATATTCCTCATATTTTTTCGGAAAATTTGATACCATGTTTAGCTCTTTATCACTATTAAAAACGGAATGAGCGTCCGTTCAAGATAACCGTCCGTACGCGCGATTTTTGTAATACATTGCATATATGGGCAAAAACATGCCTATAAAAAGTCCATTGGGATGAATAGGGATTGCCAATTTTTTTTTCATATTTAGATAGAGTATGAGTCGGAGGTATGATTTCATATCTCATTTGGCCATTAAGTACATCTTAACGTCATCATAATGGCCTTGGAAGTCAAAAATACAAAATTGCATATTATGACGTCATTGTATTTATGGAAAATGGAGTGTATTTCTCTCAATATTCATCGATTCTCTTTGAAATGTCGATATGTTGTAGATAAGGCAATTCTCTACAAGATCACTTTTCACTAAGTTTCATTTTAATGAGGTCATCATAGTACAAAATTCAATTAAAGGCCACATGTCAGAATTTTCGTCATTTGCGTGTTATGTCTATGGAAGGTGAATTTCGTTCACATCATGAATCTACATGGCATTCATCTATGAGCACTATCTATCTTATGTGTACTCTGTTTTCTCCCAAATTGGGGTATGTTATAGCTGAGACCATGGGCTATAAAAGCGGTGTACTTTGTTTTTTAATCAGATGTTGAGATCATGTCGAAATTTTCAATCAAAAGTTGAAATTGCAAATTTTGAAGAAAGCATCATTAGGTGATACGTAACGAAGTCTACGTATCACCTATTGATTTCGTCAAGATTTTTATTCCTATTCCTATTATTCTTATTATTCTTCCTCGATTTTGTTCGCAGGATATCTCAAGATTGAATAAAGCCATTGTCATGAAACTTTCAATGATGATAGATCTTAGTCTAACTTAGAACTGCGTGACTTTTCAAAGACTCAAAATCATCGTGACGTCATCCAGACGCCATTTTGTGAAAATCAACTTATGATCATATCTTCATAAAAGAAAGCCATTTCTCATTCATATTTGTCATGATCAAGGTCAATATGTGTCGGGTCAATTTGAGGTCAATAAATGCGCGCAAAAATGCGCGTACGCGAAGGTGCGCGCGTTAATGCGCGCGTAAAATTTAAAATTGCTCAAAATCGTCTTAAATTTTTTTTGCATACGTTTCAGGCCATTATAAGCATTTCATAAAAAATCACGCAAAACACGCATTTTTGCACGTTTTCGTTCGTCACGGCCGAACGAAAAATAATCCCCCAGCAAAAACTTTTGACAGAATATTCCTCATATTTTTTCGGAAAATTTGATACCATGTTTAGCTCTTTATCACTATTAAAAACGGAATGAGCGTCCGTTCAAGATAACCGTCCGTACGCGCGATTTTTGTAATACATTGCATATATGGGCAAAAACATGCCTATAAAAAGTCCATTGGGATGAATAGGGATTGCCAATTTTTTTTTCATATTTAGATAGAGTATGAGTCGGAGGTATGATTTCATATCTCATTTGGCCATTAAGTACATCTTAACGTCATCATAATGGCCTTGGAAGTCAAAAATACAAAATTGCATATTATGACGTCATTGTATTTATGGAAAATGGAGTGTATTTCTCTCAATATTCATCGATTCTCTTTGAAATGTCGATATGTTGTAGATAAGGCAATTCTCTACAAGATCACTTTTCACTAAGTTTCATTTTAATGAGGTCATCATAGTACAAAATTCAATTAAAGGCCACATGTCAGAATTTTCGTCATTTGCGTGTTATGTCTATGGAAGGTGAATTTCGTTCACATCATGAATGTACATGGCATTCATCTATGAGCACTATCTATCTTATGTGTACTCTGTTTTCTCCCAAATTGGGGTATGTTATAGCTGAGACCATGGGCTATAAAAGCGGTGTACTTTGTTTTTTAATCAGATGTTGAGATCATGTCGAAATTTTCAATCAAAAGTTGAAATTGCAAATTTTGAAGAAAGCATCATTAGGTGATACGTAACGAAGTCTACGTATCACCTATTGATTTCGTCAAGATTTTTATTCCTATTCCTATTATTCTTATTATTCTTCCTCGATTTTGTTCGCAGGATATCTCAAGATTGAATAAAGCCATTGTCATGAAACTTTCAATGATGATAGATCTTAGTCTAACTTAGAACTGCGTGACTTTTCAAAGACTCAAAATCATCGTGACGTCATCCAGACGCCATTTTGTGAAAATCAACTTATGATCATATCTTCATAAAAGAAAGCCATTTCTCATTCATATTTGTCATGATCAAGGTCAATATGTGTCGGGTCAATTTGAGGTCAATAAATGCGCGCAAAAATGCGCGTACGCGAAGGTGCGCGCGTTAATGCGCGCGTAAAATTTAAAATTGCTCAAAATCGTCTTAAATTTTTTTTGCATACGTTTCAGGCCATTATAAGCATTTCATAAAAAATCACGCAAAACACGCATTTTTGCACGTTTTCGTTCGTCACGGCCGAACGAAAAATAATCCCCCAGCAAAAACTTTTGACAGAATATTCCTCATATTTTTTCGGAAAATTTGATACCATGTTTAGCTCTTTATCACTATTAAAAACGGAATGAGCGTCCGTTCAAGATAACCGTCCGTACGCGCGATTTTTGTAATACATTGCATATATGGGCAAAAACATGCCTATAAAAAGTCCATTGGGATGAATAGGGATTGCCAATTTTTTTTTTCATATTTAGATAGAGTATGAGTCGGAGGTATGATTTCATATCTCATTTGGCCATTAAGTACATCTTAACGTCATCATAATGGCCTTGGAAGTCAAAAATACAAAATTGCATATTATGACGTCATTGTATTTATGGAAAATGGAGTGTATTTCTCTCAATATTCATCGATTCTCTTTGAAATGTCGATATGTTGTAGATAAGGCAATTCTCTACAAGATCACTTTTCACTAAGTTTCATTTTAATGAGGTCATCATAGTACAAAATTCAATTAAAGGCCACATGTCAGAATTTTCGTCATTTGCGTGTTATGTCTATGGAAGGTGAATTTCGTTCACATCATGAATCTACATGGCATTCATCTATGAGCACTATCTATCTTATGTGTACTCTGTTTTCTCCCAAATTGGGGTATGTTATAGCTGAGACCATGGGCTATAAAAGCGGTGTACTTTGTTTTTTAATCAGATGTTGAGATCATGTCGAAATTTTCAATCAAAAGTTGAAATTGCAAATTTTGAAGAAAGCATCATTAGGTGATACGTAACGAAGTCTACGTATCACCTATTGATTTCGTCAAGATTTTTATTCCTATTCCTATTATTCTTATTATTCTTCCTCGATTTTGTTCGCAGGATATCTCAAGATTGAATAAAGCCATTGTCATGAAACTTTCAATGATGATAGATCTTAGTCTAACTTAGAACTGCGTGACTTTTCAAAGACTCAAAATCATCGTGACGTCATCCAGACGCCATTTTGTGAAAATCAACTTATGATCATATCTTCATAAAAGAAAGCCATTTCTCATTCATATTTGTCATGATCAAGGTCAATATGTGTCGGGTCAATTTGAGGTCAATAAATGCGCGCAAAAATGCGCGTACGCGAAGGTGCGCGCGTTAATGCGCGCGTAAAATTTAAAATTGCTCAAAATCGTCTTAAATTTTTTTTGCATACGTTTCAGGCCATTATAAGCATTTCATAAAAAATCACGCAAAACACGCATTTTTGCACGTTTTCGTTCGTCACGGCCGAACGAAAAATAATCCCCCAGCAAAAACTTTTGACAGAATATTCCTCATATTTTTTCGGAAAATTTGATACCATGTTTAGCTCTTTATCACTATTAAAAACGGAATGAGCGTCCGTTCAAGATAACCGTCCGTACGCGCGATTTTTGTAATACATTGCATATATGGGCAAAAACATGCCTATAAAAAGTCCATTGGGATGAATAGGGATTGCCAATTTTTTTTTCATATTTAGATAGAGTATGAGTCGGAGGTATGATTTCATATCTCATTTGGCCATTAAGTACATCTTAACGTCATCATAATGGCCTTGGAAGTCAAAAATACAAAATTGCATATTATGACGTCATTGTATTTATGGAAAATGGAGTGTATTTCTCTCAATATTCATCGATTCTCTTTGAAATGTCGATATGTTGTAGATAAGGCAATTCTCTACAAGATCACTTTTCACTAAGTTTCATTTTAATGAGGTCATCATAGTACAAAATTCAATTAAAGGCCACATGTCAGAATTTTCGTCATTTGCGTGTTATGTCTATGGAAGGTGAATTTCGTTCACATCATGAATCTACATGGCATTCATCTATGAGCACTATCTATCTTATGTGTACTCTGTTTTCTCCCAAATTGGGGTATGTTATAGCTGAGACCATGGGCTATAAAAGCGGTGCTTTTAGTTTTTTGATCAGATGATGAGATCATATCACAATTTTCAGTTGAATGTTGAAATGATGAATATGTCACGTATGTCCTATTTGTGAAACTTAAACGTTAGCAGTGTCCTCGTATTGAAATTATGTAAGGAAACCCTTTTACTTGCTAGACTTTACTCTCAGACACTATTGAGTGACTGACTGACATCTTTTTTTCTCTGGTAATAAAATACATAAAATGAGCGTTATAGAGAACATGAGCATTCGGCTACATTAATAACCCACTCTGTTCTCTTTGTTCATTTCCTATTCAAGACTTGAATAATGACGAACTTCATTCAATATTTGGTAGTAATACTACATATACTTATACTGATATCAATGATTTAAACTATTTATCCAAAAGAGAATATGAGTTTCATTTCAGTAGGTTTCTGAACTGTAAATATTATATTGATGAGGATTTTACGACTGAATTCAGTAACATTAACTATCATTTTAGTATTTTACATTTTAATTCGCGTAGTTTAAACATACATTGTAATGATTTATCCAATTTCATCTGTACTTATGTATAGAAACTTGGGTTAATGATAGTACGCCACTATTATTCAATGTGTCTGGTCATTCATTTATACATTTTAATCGCCAAGTAGAAAAGAGTAGAGGTGTTGGTCTATTGGTCGCTGACAATTTTGAATATGAAATACGCAATGATATATTTATATTATACCCATCATACAACTATGAATCACTGTTTATTGAAAGCAATTTGCCGAGACATAATAATATTATTGTAGGTGTCATATTTAGGAAACCCCAATCAAATATCAATGATTTCATCCCTGTCTTTGAAAATGTTTTACAAAAAACACATACTGAACATAAACAGGTTTATATAATGGGAGATTTTAACATTGATCCCGTGAAATTTACTGGCAATGCTGTATGTAATTTCTTGAGCGAAATATATTCAAATCTTTGTATTTCTTTAATTGACAAGCCTTCAAGAAAGACTGACGGATCAATATCCCTCTAATCCACATTCCTTATACAGTGACAGTATATATCCATCCGATATTTAAAGATTTTATTTTCAAGCAACTAGTGAATCTCACGTCGACAACTCAAAATGATCGCTAATGTATTCTCACATTTATTTTGACTTTTCATTTACGCCGGGACATCGTGACGTCATACACTATTCATTTTTAATTATTCAGGCATAAGCTCTTATTTATCAATTACATTTTCATTTCTATGAATGAGATAAAAATCGTCAAAATGCGTTCTTCATGATGTAAATTAGAGTCAAAGGTGTAACTGGTTACTGCGCAGGGTCAATGGTCATATTTTTTCAATCTATCTTCCCTAGATCCATAATGATCAAGGGGACACAATTTAAACTTGACATATGGATAGATCTTAATGGATGAAGCATTTCATAAAATAATATGATATCGTGTAATGCATTCTTTGTTATGTAAACCATTAGCATACGTATCACCTAATTCGTCAAAGTGACGAATTAAAGTCTAGTATTTATTTTGTGTCTGTATAGAAGAAATTATTATTATTCTTCCTCAATTTTGTTCGCAGGATATCTCAAGAATGGCTAAAGCCATTATCATGAAACTTGCCATGATGATAGATCTTAGCCTAACTTAGAACTGCGTGACTTTTCAAAAACTCAAACTCATCGTGACGTCATCCAGGCGCCATTTTGTGAAAATCAACTTATGATCATATCTTCATAACGGAAAAGTATTTCTCATTCATAATTATCACGATTAAGATCAATATCAGTCCGGTCAATTTCAGGTCAATTAACGTGCGCAAATGCACGCGTGCGCGTTCGTCCGCGCGTTTACGCGCGTGCAAAAATTAAAAATGCTCTAAATCATCCCAAATTTTTTTTGCATACGTTTCAGGCCATATGGAGCATTTGAAAAAAAAATTACGCACACGCGCATGCGCGCGCGTTTTCGCGCGTACTGGCATTTTGCAAAATAGAATCGCCGAATTTTTTCTGTCATCATATTCGGTACATTTTTCCAAGCATTTTGATAATTTGTTCACCTTTTATTAACGCAATGAGCGTCCGTCAAAGTTGACTGCACGCGCGGATTTGCGTTATCTTTATCCACAATACATGGGCAAAAACATGCCTATATAAAATTCATTGTAACTCTTTAGAATAGATAGAAACTCCTAATATTTTTTCATATTTGGATAGATTATGAGTCGGAAATATGATTTCATGTCTCATTTGACCCTCAATTAACTCATGACGTCATCATAATGGCCTCCGAACTCAAAAATTTAATTTGCATATTATGACGTCAGCATATTTTTGGAAAATTGATTGTATCTCTGTAAATATAGATCAATTTTCTTTTTAATTTTGATATGTTCTAGCTGAGACAATTTTCTACAAATGTAGTATACAAAATTTTCCAGTTTGACAAAAGTATCATGGTATATTTTTGCGATTAAAGGAGGCATGTCAATTTTTCGCATTTTGCGTGTATTCTCTAGGGGACATGACTTTTTCTCAAAACTGGATTCTACACTCCTGTCTTTTGTGAGCAAAATCTCCGTTGTTTTAGCTTTGTTTTTGCTGAGCTTTGGATATGTTGTAGCTGAGACAATAAGCTATCAAAAGTGTGTCTTTTATTTTTCGATTAGATGCCGGGATCATGCTCATATTTCACTTGCAAAGTAGGATTTCTGAATTCCATTTCCCGTTTACGTGTAATCGCTATGGGAGATGTTTTGGTATATCGGTAACGCACTTGACTTCCAACCTCGAGATCCCTGGTTCGAGTCCGGGTGTCTCCAACACTTTTTTTTTCACTTTTTTTTTCCTTTTGACCTTCACTGTACCATCTCCTTTGATTATTTAAACACGTAGATTCGCAAATAATGTCATAAATAACCCTTTTTACTTTATTATTACCCTATTTTCACTTAATCCATTACTTACTTTTTGCGTGTAATCCCTATGGGAGATGACTTTTTCTAAAATCTGGAGTTTACATTCCTTTCTTTTGCGAGCAATATCGCCGTTATTTCGGCTTGGATTTTGTTGATTTTTTAGTATGTTGTAGCTGAGACTATATGCTATCTAAATCAACCCTCATTTTTTCAATAAGATGTCATCATCGCGCTCATGATCATGATCATGATCATCATGATCATCATTATCATAATGATGATAATCATTTATCAATTACATTTTCATTTCTTTGAATAAGATAAAAATCGTCAAATTGTGTTCTTCATGATGTAAATTAGAGTCAAATGTGTAACTGGTTACTGCACAGGGTCAAAGGTCATATATTGTTTCAATCTATCTTCCCTAGATCCATGATGATCAAGGAGACACAATTTAATCTTGACATATGAATAGATCATAATGGGAGAAGCATATGAATGGGAGAAGCATTTTACAAAATAATATATCGTGTAATGCATTATTCGTTATGTAAACCATTATCATACGTATCACCTAATTCGTCTAAGTGACGAATTAAAGTCTAGTTTTATTATTATTCTTCCTCGAATTTGTTCGCAGGATATCTCAAGACTCAATAAAGCCATTGTTATGAATCTTTCACTGATGATAGATCTTAGTCTAACTTAGAACTGCGTGACTTTTCAAAGACTCAAAGTCATCGTGACGTCATCCAGGCGCCATTTTGTAAAAATCAACTTATGATCATATCTTCATAACGGAAAGTAATTTTACATCCATATTTATCAAGATTAAGATCAATATCCGTCGGATCAATATGAGGTCAATAAATGCGCGCAAAAATGCGCGTACGCGTAGGCGCGCGCGTCAATGCGCGCGTAAAATTTTAAATTGCTCAAAATCGTCTTAAATTTTTTTTGCATACGTTTCAGGCCATTTTAAGCATTTCATAAAAAATCACGCAAAACACGCATTTTTGCACGTTTTCGTTCGTCACGGCCGAACGAAAAATAATTTCTCCGCAAAAGCTCTTGACCGAATATTCCTCATATTTTTCCGGAAAATTTGATACCATGTTTAGCTCTTTATCACTATTAAAAACGGAATGAGCGTCCGTTCAAGATAACCGTCCGTACGCGCGATTTTTGTAATACATTGCATATATGGGCAAAAACATGCCTATGAAAAGTCCATTGGGATGAATAGGGATTGCCAATTTTTTTTTCATATTTAGATAGAGTATGAGTCGGAGGTATGATTTCATATTTCATTTGGCCATTAAGTACATCTTGACGGCATCATAATGGCCTTGGAAGTCAAAAATACAAAATTGCATATTATGACGTCATTGTATTTATGGAAAATGTAGTGTATTTCTCTCAATATTCATCGATTCTCTTTGAAATGTCGATATGTTGTAGATAAGGCAATTCTCTACAAGATCACTTTTCACTAAGTTTCATTTTAATGAGGTCATCATAGTACAAAATTCAATTAAAGGCCACATGTCAGAATTTTCGTCATTTGCGTGTTATGTCTATGGAAGGTGAATTTCGTTCACATCATGAATCTACATGGCATTCATCTATGAGCACTATCTATCTTATGTGTGCTCTGTTTTCTCCCAAATTGGGGTATGTTATAGCTGAGACCATGGGCTATAAAAAGGGGTGACTTTGTTTTTTAATCAGATGTTGGGATCATGTTAAAATTTTCGATCGAAAGTTGAAATTGCAAATTTTGAAGGAATCATTAGGTGATACGTAACGAAGTCAACGTATCACCTTTTGATTTCGTCAAGATTTTCTTTTTTTAGGTGATACGTAACGAAGTCAACGTATCACCTTTTGATTTCGTCAAGATTGTTATTTATTTATTATTATTCTTCCTCGAATTTGTTCGCAGGATATCTCAAGACTGAATGAAGCCATTGTTATGAATCTTTCAATGATGATAGATCTTAGTCTAACTTAGAACTGCGTGACTTTTCAAAGACTCAAAGTCATCGTGACGTCATCCAGGCGCCATTTTGTAAAAATCAACTTATGATCATATCTTCATAACGGAAAGTAATTTTACATTCATATTTATCAAGATTAAGATCAATATCCGTCGGGTTAATTTGAGTTCAATAAATGCGCGCAAAAATGCGCGTACGCGTAGGCGCGCGCGTTAATGCGCGCGTAAAATTTTAAATTGCTCAAAATCGTCTTAAATTTTTTTTGCATACGTTTCAGGCCATTATAAGCATTCATAAAAAATCGCGCAAAACACGCATTTTTGCGCGTTTTCGTTCGTCACGGCCGAACGAAAAATAATTCCTCCGCAAAAACTTTTGACAGGATATTCCTCATAATTTTCCGAACAATTTGATACCAAGTTTATCTCTTTATCACTATTAAAAACGGAATGAGCGTCTGTTCAAGATAACCGTCCGTACGCGCGATTTTTGTAATACATTGCATATATGGGCAAAAACATGCCTATGAAAAGTCCATTGGGATGAATAGGGATTACCAATTTTTTTGTCATATTTAGATAGAGTATGAGTCGGAGGTATGATTTCATATCTCATTTGGCCATTAAGTACATCTTAACGTCATCATAATGGCCTTGGAAGTCAAAAATACAAAATTGCATATTATGACGTCATTGTATTTATGGAAAATGTAGTGTATTTCTCTCAATATTCATCGATTCTCTTTGAAATGTCGATATGTTGTAGATAAGGCAATTCTCTACAAGATCACTTTTCACTAAGTTTCATTTTAATGAGGTCATCATAGTACAAAATTCAATTAAAGGCCACATGTCAGAATTTTCGTCATTTGCGTGTTATGTCTATGGAAGGTGAATTTCGTTCACATCATGAATCTACATGGCATTCATCTATGAGCACTATCTATCTTATGTGTGCTCTGTTTTCTCCCAAATTGGGGTATGTTATAGCTGAGACCATGGGCTACAAAAAGGGTGACTTTGTTTTTTAATCAGATGTTGGGATCATGTTAAAATTTTCGATCGAAAGTTGAAATTGCAAATTTTGAAGGAATCATTAGGTGATACGTAACGAAGTCAACGTATCACCTTTTGATTTCGTCAAGATTGTTATTAGGTGATACGTACGTAGACGTATCACCTTTTGATTTCGTCAAGATTTTCTTTATTAGGTGATACGTAACGAAGTCTACGTATCACCTATTGATTTCGTCAAGATTTTTATTATTATTATTATTCTTCCTCGAATTTGTTCGCAGGATATCTCAATATTGAATAAAGCCATTGTCATGAATCTTTCAATGGTGATAGATCTTAGTCTAACTTAGAACTGTGTGACTTTTCAAAGACTGAAAGTCATCGTGACGTCATCCAGGCGCCATTTTGTGAAAATCAACTTATGATTATATCTTCATAACGGAAAAGTATTTCTCATTCATAATTATCACGATTAAGATCAATATCCGTCCGGTCAATTTCAGGTAAAAAAATGCGCGCAAAAATGCGCGTACGCTTTTGTCCGCGCGTTTACGCGCGCGAATTTTTTCTAAATGCCCCAAATCATCCCAAATTTTTTTTACATACGTTTCAGGCCATATGGAGCATTTGATAAAAAAATTACGCACACGCGCATGCGCGCGCGTTTTCGCGCGTACTGGCATTTTGCAAGACAGAATCGCCGATTTTTTTCTGTCATCATATTTGGTACATTTTTCCAAGCATTTTGATTATTTGTTCACCTTTTATTAACGCAATGAGCGTCCGTCAAAGTTGACAGCACGCGCGGATTTGCATTATCTTTATCCACAATACATGGGCAAAAACATGCCTATATACAATTAATCGTAACTCTTTAGAATAGATAGAAACTCCTAATATTTTTTCATATTTGGATAGATTATGAGTCGGAGATATGATTTCATGTCTCATTTGATCCTCAATTAACTCATGACGTCATCATAATGGCCTCCAAACTCAAAATTTCAATTTGCATATTATGACGTCAGCATATTTTTGGAATATTCATTGTATCTCTGTAAATATCAATTGTTTTTCTTCAAGATTCTGATATGTTGTAGCTGAGACAATTTTCTACAAATGCAATATTCACAATTTTTATTTTTGACAAAAGTATCATGGTGTATTTTTGCGATTAAAGGAGGCATGTCAATTTTTCACATTTTGCGTGTATTCTCTAAGGGACATGACTTTTTCTCAAAACTGGATTCTACACTCCTGTCTTTCGCGAGCAAAATCTCCAATGTCTTAGCTTCGTTTTCGCTGAGCTTCGGATATGTTGTAGCTGAGACAATGAGCTATCACAAGTGTAACATTTATTTTTCGATTAGATGCCGGGATTATGCTCATATTTCACTTGCAATGTAGGATTTCAGAATTCAATTTCCCGTTTACGTGTAATCGCTATGGGAGATGTTTTGGTATATCGGTAACGCACTTGACTTCCAACCTCGAGATCCCTGGTTCGAGTCCGGGTGTCTCCAACAATTTTTTTTCTTCACTTTTTTTTTCCTTTTGACCTTCACTGTACCATCTCCTTTGATTATTTAAACACGTAGAATCGCAAATAATGTCATAAAAACCCTTTTTACTTTATTATTACCCTATTTTCACTTAATCCATTACTTTTTGCGTGTAATCTATGGGAGATGACTTTTTCTCAAATCTGGAGTCTACATTCCTGTCTTTTGCGAGCAATATCGCCGTTATTTCTGCTTGAATTTTGTTGATTTTAGAGTATGTTGTACCTGAGACTATATGCTATCTAAATCAATCCTCATTTTCTTCAATAAGATGTCATGATTGCGCTCATGATCATGATCATTATCATCAGGATCATCATTATCATAATGATGATAATCATTTATCAATTACATTTTCATTTCTTTGAATAAGATAAAATCGTCAAAAGGTGTTCTTCATGATGTAAATTAGAGTCAAATGTGTAACTGGCTACTGCACAGGGTCAAAGGTCATATATTGTTTCAATCTATCTTCCCTAGATCCATGATGATCAAGGAGACACAATTTAATCTTGACATATGAATAGATCATAATGGGAGAAGCATATAAATGGGAGAAGCATTTTACAAAATAATATATCGTGTAATGCATTATTCGTTATGCAAACCATTATCATACGTATCACCTAATTCGTCTAAGTGACGAATTAAAGTCTAGTTTATTTTTATTATTCTTCCTCGAATTTGTTCGCAGGATATCTCAAGACTGAATAAAGCCATTATCATGAAACTTTCAATGATGATAGATCTTAGTCTAACTTAGAACTGTGTGACTTTTCAGACAGTCAAGGTCATCGTGACGTCATCCAGGCGCCATTTTGTGAAAATCAACTTATGATCATATCTTCATAAAGGAAAGCCATTTTTCATTCATATTTATCATGATTAAACTCAATATCCGTCCGGTCAATTTCAAGTCAATAAATGCGCGCAAAAATGCGCGTACGCTTATGTCCGCGCGTTTACGCGCGCGAAAAAAATTAAAATGCTCCAAATCATCCCAATTTTTTTTTACATCCGTTTCAGGCCATATGGAGCATTTGATAAAAAAATTACGCACACGCGCATGCGCGCGCATTTTCGCGCGTACTGGCATTTTGCAATATAGAATCGCCGAATTTTGTCTGTCATTATATTTGGTACATTTTTCCAAGCATTTTGATAACTTGTTCACCTTTTAATAACGCAATGAGCGTCCGTCAAAGTTGACAGCACGCGCAGATCTGCGTTATCTTTATCCACCATACATTGGCAAAAACATGCCTATACAAAATTTATTGTAACTGTTCAGAATGGATGGGAACTCCCAATATGTTTTCATATTTAGATAGATTATGAGTTGGAGATATGATTTCATGTCTCATTTGACCCTCAATTAACTCATGATGTCATCATAATGGCCTCCAAACTCAAAATTTCAATTTGCATATTATGACGTCAGCATATTTTTGGAAAATTAATTGTATCTCTGTAAATATTGATCAATTTTCTTTTAAATTTTGATATGTTCTAGCTGAGACAATTTGCTACAAGTATAGTCGCCACAATTTTTCATTTTGACTAAGGCATCAAGGCGTACTTTTGCGATTAAAGGAGGCATGTCAATTTTTCACATTTTGCGTGTATTCTCTATGGGACATGACTTTTTCTCAAAACTGGATTCTACACTCCTGTCTTTTGCGAGCGAAATCTCCCATATTTGAGCTTTGTTTTCGCTGAGCTTCGAATATGTTGTAGCTGAGACAATAAGCTATCACACGTGTGCCTTTTATATTTCGATCAGATGCCGGGATTATGCTCATATTTCACTTGCAAAGTAGGATTTCTGAATTCCATTTCCCGTTTACGTGTAATCGCTATGGGAGATGTTTTGGTATATCGGTAACGCACTTGACTTCCAACCTCGAGATCCCTGGTTCGATTCCGGGTGTCTCCAACACTTTTTTTTCACTTGTTTTTTCCTTTTGACCTTCACTGTACCATCTCCTTTGATTATTTAAACACGTAGATTCGCAAATAATGTCATAAATAACCTTTTTTACTTTATTATTACCCTATTTTCACTTAATCCATTACTTTTTGCGTGTAATCCCTATGGGAGATGACTTTTTTTTTCAAATCTGGATTCTACATTCCTGTCTTTTGCGAGCAATATCGCCGTTATTTCGGCTTGGATTTTGTTGATTTTTGAGTATGTTGTAGCTGAGACTATATGCTATCTAAATCAACCCTCTTTTTTTCTCAATAAGATGTCATGATCGCGCTTATGATCATGATCATCATGATCATCATTATCATAATGATGATAATCATTTATCAATTACATTTTCATTTCTTTGAATAAGATAAAAATCGTCAAAAGGTGTTCTTCATGATGTAAATTAGAGTCAAATGTGTAACTGGTTACTGCACAGGGTCAAAGGTCATATATTGTTTCAATCTATCTTCCCTAGATCCATGATGATCAAGGAGACACAATTTAATCTTGACATATGAATAGATCATAATGGGAGAAGCATATAAATGGGAGAAGCATTTTACAAAATAATATATCGTGTAATGCATTATTCGCTATGTAAACCACTATCATACGTATCACCTAATTCGTCTAAGTGACGAATTAAAGTCTAGTTATTTTTATTATTCTGCCATGAATTTGTTCGCAGGATATCTCAAGAATGAATTAAGCCATAATCATGAAACTTGCCATGATGATAAATCTTAGTCTAACTTAGAACTGCGTGATTTTTCAAAGACTCAAGGTTATCGTGACGTCATCCAGGCGCCATTTTGTGAAAATCAACTTATGATCATATCGTCATAACGAAAAGTAATTTCTCATTCATATTTATCATGATTAAGATCAATATCCGTCCGGTCAATTTCAGGTCAATGAATGCGCGCAAAAATGCGCGTACGCCTAGATGTGCGCGTTTACGCGCGCTTAAATTTTTAAATTGCTCAAAATCGTCTTAAATTTTTTTTGCATACGTTTTAGGCCATTATAAGCATTTCATAAAAAATCGCGCAAAACACGCATTTTGGCGCGTTTTCGTTCGTCACGGCCGAACGAAAAATAATTACCCCTCAATTTTTTTTGACAGGATATTCCTCATATTTTTCTGAACAATTTGATACCATGTTCATCTCTTTATCACTATTAATAACGGAATGAGCGTCCGTTGAAGATAAATATCCGTGCGTGCTAGCTCATGTATTACATAGCATATAAGGGCAAAAACATGCCTATAAAAAGTACATCGGGATAAATAAGGACTGCCATTTCTTTTTTCATATTTAGATAGAGTATGAGTCGGAGATATATGATTTCATGTCTCATTTGGCCATTAAGTATATTTTTACATAATCATATTGACCTTAGAACTCAAAATACGAATTCGCATATTATGACGTCAACATATTTACGGAAAATGAGTGTATCTCTGCAAATATTGATCAATTTTCTTCTAAATTTTGTTGTGTTGTAGCTGAGACAATTCTTCACAAGATTATTACCAATATTTATTCATTTTGATGACGTCGTTAGATTTTTGCTTAATATGCGTGTTATGCCTATGGGAGGTGATTGATACTACATTCCAGTCTAGACTTGTTCATTATGTTGCGTATGTAGTACGTCGAAATATCAGTTCAATGAGTAGTAGGCTCTGCAATCAGGCGAAAATTTGAGCTTGTTTAGTAAATTAATAGTTTAATCATATAACAATTCTCTATCGAATACCTGAAGGGGGCGCTATACCACTTTTAATCATAGTCATCGTCATTTAAAACCAACAAATTATGCATTTAATATATTTGCTTAAATTCGTTTATTATCTGTTTAAAATTATATACACATAAAATATTGTATCAAACCATATTATGTTCATGAAATTGTATGATTAAAAAAAGGAAAAAGATGCAGAAACCAATAAATGAAATAAAATCAAATCAAATCAAATCAAATATCGTCATTATCAATTTAATGAATATTATCATTAGGTCATCATCGGCACACTTTCATGATACAAAAATAGCTACGTATCACCTAATTCGTCAAAGTGACGAATTAAAGTCTAGTTTATTTATTATTATTCTTCCTCGAATTTGTTCGCAGGATATCTCAAGACTGAATGAAGCCATTGTTATGAATCTTTCAATGATGATAGATCTTAGTCTAACTTAGAACTGCGTGACTTTTCAAAGACTCAAAGTCATCGTGACGTCATCCAGGCGCCATTTTGTAAAAATCAACTTATGATCATATCTTCATAACGGAAAGTAATTTTACATTCATATTTATCAAGATTAAGATCAATATCCGTCGGGTTAATTTGAGTTCAATAAATGCGCGCAAAAATGCGCGTACGCGTAGGCGCGCGCGTTAATGCGCGCGTAAAATTTTAAATTGCTCAAAATCGTCTTAAATTTTTTTTGCATACGTTTCAGGCCATTATAAGCATTCATAAAAAATCGCGCAAAACACGCATTTTTGCGCGTTTTCGTTCGTCACGGCCGAACGAAAAATAATTCCTCCGCAAAAACTTTTGACAGGATATTCCTCATAATTTTCCGAACAATTTGATACCAAGTTTATCTCTTTATCACTATTAAAAACGGAATGAGCGTCTGTTCAAGATAACCGTCCGTACGCGCGATTTTTGTAATACATTGCATATATGGGCAAAAACATGCCTATGAAAAGTCCATTGGGATGAATAGGGATTACCAATTTTTTTGTCATATTTAGATAGAGTATGAGTCGGAGGTATGATTTCATATCTCATTTGGCCATTAAGTACATCTTAACGTCATCATAATGGCCTTGGAAGTCAAAAATACAAAATTGCATATTATGACGTCATTGTATTTATGGAAAATGTAGTGTATTTCTCTCAATATTCATCGATTCTCTTTGAAATGTCGATATGTTGTAGATAAGGCAATTCTCTACAAGATCACTTTTCACTAAGTTTCATTTTAATGAGGTCATCATAGTACAAAATTCAATTAAAGGCCACATGTCAGAATTTTCGTCATTTGCGTGTTATGTCTATGGAAGGTGAATTTCGTTCACATCATGAATCTACATGGCATTCATCTATGAGCACTATCTATCTTATGTGTGCTCTGTTTTTCTCCCAAATTGGGGTATGTTATAGCTGAGACCATGGGCTACAAAAAAGGTTGACTTTGTTTTTTAATCAGATGTTGGGATCATGTTAAAATTTTCGATCGAAAGTTGAAATTGCAAATTTTGAAGGAATCATTAGGTGATACGTAACGAAGTCAACGTATCACCTTTTGATTTCGTCAAGATTGTTATTAGGTGATACGTAACGAAGTCTACGTATCACCTATTGATTTCGTCAAGATTTTTATTTATTTTTTTTTTTATTTATTATTCTTCCTCAAATTTGTTCGCAGGATATCTCAAGACTGAATGAAGCCATTGTTATGAATCTTTCAATGATGATAGATCTTAGTCTAACTTAGAACTGCGTGACTTTTCAAAGACTCAAAGTCATCGTGACGTCATCCAGGCGCCATTTTGTGAAAATCAACTAATGATCATATCTTCATAACGGATAGTAATTTTTTATTCATATTTATCATGAATAAGATCAATATCCGTCCGGTCAATTTTAGGTCAATAAACGTGCGTAAACGCGCGCGTACGCGTTCGTGCGCGCGTTAATGCGCGCGCAAAAATTTAAAATGCTCTAAATCGTCTGTAAAATTTTTTGCATACGTTTCAGGCCATTTAAAGCATTTCGCAAAAAAATCGCGCACACGCGCATGCGTGCGCGTTTCCGCGCGTACTGGCATTTTGCAACATAGAATCGCCAAATTTTCTCTGTCATCATATTTGGCACATTTTTTCAAGCATTTTGATAATTTGTTCACCTTTTATTAACGCAATGAGCGTCCGTCAAAGTTGACAGCACGCGCGGATTTGCGTTATCTTTATCCACAATACATGGGCAAAAACATGCCTATATAAAATTCATTGTAACTCTTTAGAATAGGTAGAAACTCCTAATATTTTTTTCATATTTGGATAGATTCTGAAATGGAAATATGATTTCATGTCTCATTTGACCCTCAATTAAGTCATAATGTCATCATAATGGCCTCCAAACTCAAAATTTAAATTTGCATATTATGACGTTTGCATATTTTTGGAAAATTGATTGTATCTCTGTTAATATTGATTGTTTTTCTTCCAAATTTTGATATGTTCTAGCTGAGATAATTTTCTACAAATGCAGTGTACATAATTTTCCAGTTTGACAAAGATATCATGGCGTATTTTTGCGATTAATGGAGGCATGTCAATTTTTCACATTTTGCGTGTATTGTCTATGGGACATGACTATTTCTCAAAACTGCATTCTACATTTTCGTCTTTCGCGAGCAACATCTCCGTTGTTTTAACTTTGTTTTCGGTGAGCTTCGGGTATGTTTTAGCTGAGACAATGAGCTATCTCCAGTGTGTACTTCATTTTTCGATCATATGCCGGGATCATGCTCATATTTTACTTGCAAAGTGGGATTTTAGAATTCCATTTTCGTTTACGTGTAATCGCTATGGGAAATGTTTTGGTATATCGGTAACGCACTTGACTTCCGACCATGAGATCTCTGCCCCTGGTTCGAGTCGTGGCGTCTCCAACAATTTTTGTCTTTACTTTTTTTTGTTCTGACCTTTCACTGTACCATGTCCTTTGATTATTAAAACACTAGAATCGCAAATAATGTAATAAACAACTCTATTTACTTTATTATTACCCTATTTTCACTTAACCCATTACTTTTTGCGTGTAATCCCTATGGGAGATGACTTTTTCTGAAATCTGGATTCTACATTTTTGTCTTTTGCGGCGAGCGATATTGCCGTTATTTCTGCTTGGATTTTGTTGATTTTTGAGTATGTTGTAGCCGAGACAATATTCTACAAGATTAATGTAGATTATTTAGCATTATCATGATGTTATCATAGTAAAAAATTCAATCATAGGTGACATGTCAGAATTTTCACAATTTGCGTGTTATGCCTATATAGGGGAGGTGACTTTTGCTCAAATCCTGATTCTACATTCCAGTTTTGTTCGAGCAATATCTCAATTAATTTTGCCGTTTTTGTTGTTGTCAGATTTAGATATGTTGTAGCTGGGAAAATTCTCTACAAGGAGGGTGACCTTTGTTTAATCAGATGTTGGGATCATATTATTATTATTTATTATCACCTTGTTCGACAAATATAACATCATATGAAATCATTAAAAAGTGTAATAAAATGCCTACTTTTGCGTGTTACATCTATGGGAGAGGAATGTCAATAGTTTGCGTACAACGTACCCTATGGGAAATCTGATCACTTGTCGTGTATTAAACCTAATAGGGTTATAAAGAGAAGGTTCATGCGTGATTTGCTCTGCATCTCTCTTTTTCTACTCTCTCTCCCTTCCCCGTCTCTATAGCTCTCTTAATTGTTCTGTCCGCTCTCCTTTTCTTGCTCAGCTGTCTTTTTATCTCTTTTTGTCGATCTCTCCCTTCCCGCCTCTGGCTCTCTAGTATTTATTTTGTGTCTGTATAGAAGAAATTATTATTATTCTTCCTCAATTTTGTTCGCAGGATATCTCAAGAATGTTTAAAGCCATTATCATGAAACTTGCCATAATGATAGATCTTAGTCAAACTTAGAACTGCGTGACTTTTCAAAAACTCAAGGTCATCGTGACGTCATCCAGACGCCATTTTGTGAAAATCAACTTGTGATCATATCTTCATAACGGAAAAGAATTTCTCATTCATAATTATCATGATTAAGATCAATATCCGTCCCGTCAATTCCAGGTCAATAAACGTGCGTAAATGCGCGCGTGTGCGTTCATCCGCGCGTTTACGCGCGCGCAAAAATTAAAAATGCTCTTAATCATTCCAAATTTTTTTTGCATACGTTTTAGGCCATTTAAAGCATTTGACAAAAAATTATGCTCACGCGCATGCGCGCGCGTTTTTGCGCGTACTAGCATTTTGCAACATAGAATCGCCGAATTTTCTCTATCATCATATTTGGCACATTTTTCCAAGCAGTTTGATAACTTGTTAACCTTTTAATAACGCAACGAGCGTCCGTCAAAGTTGACAGCGCGCGCGGACCTGCGTTTTCTTTATCCACAATACATGAGCAAAAACATGCCTATACAAAATTCTTTGTAACTCTTCAGAATAGATAGGAACTCCCAATATTTTTCATATTTGGATAGATTAAGGGGTGGAGATATGATTTCATGTCTCATTTAACCCTCAATTAACTTAAGACGTCATCATAATGGCCTCCGAACTCAAAATTTAAATTTTGATAGTATGACGTTTGCATATTTTTGGACAATTGATTGTATCTCTGTAAATATTGATTTTCTTTCTTGCAAATTTTGATATGTTCTAGCTGAGATAATTTTCTACAAATGCAGTAACCACAATTTTTCAGTTTGACAAAGGTATCATGTCGTATTTTTGCGATTAAAGGAGGCATGTCAATTTATCACATTTTGCGTGTATTGTCTAAGGGACATGACTATTTCTCAAAACTGGATTCTACATTTCCCTCTTTTGCGAGCAATATCTCCGTTGTTTTATCTTTGTTTTTGCTGAGCTTTGGGTATGTTGTAGCTGAGACATTGAGCTATCTCCAGTGTGCACTTTATTTTTCGATCATATGCCGGTATCATGCTTATATTTCACGTGCAAAGTAGGACTTCAGAATTCCATTTCCCGTTTACGTGTTATCGCTATGGGAGATGTTTTGGTATATCAGTAACGCACTTGACTTCTAACCTTGAGATCCCTGGTTCGAGCCCGGGTGTCTCCAACAATTTTTTTCTTCACTTTTTTTCCTTTTAACCTTTCACTGTACCATCTCCTTTGATTATTTAAACACGTAGAATCGCAAATAATGTCATAAACAACCCTTTTTACTTTATTATTACCCTATTATCACTTAATCCATTACTTTTTGCGTGTAATCCCTATGGGAGATGACTTTTTCTCAAATCTGGATTCTACATTCCTGTCTTTTGCGAGCAATATCGCCGTTAGTTCTGCTTTGATTTTGTTGATTTTTGAGTATGTTGTAGCTTAGACTATATGCTATCTCAATCAATCCTTATTTTTTCAATAAGATGTCAGGATCACGCTCATTATCATGATCATTATCATCATGATCATCATAATCATAATGATGATAATCATTTATCAATTACATTTTCAGTTCTTTGAATAAGATAGAATCGTCAAAAGGTGTTCTTCGTGATGTAAATTAGAGTCAAATGTGTAACTGGTTACTGCACAGGGTCAAAGGTCATAATTGTTTCAATCTATCTTCCCTAGATCCATGATGATCAAGGAGACACAATTTAATCTTGACATATGGATAGATCATAATGGGAGAAGCATATAAATGGGAGAAGCATTTTATAAAATAATATATCGTGTAATGCATTATTCGTTATAAAGACCATTATCATACGTATCACCTAATTCGTCTAAGTGACGAATTAAAGTCTAGTTTATTTATTATTATTCTTCCTCGAATTTGTTCGCAGGATATCTCAAGACTGAATGAAGCCATTGTTATGAATCTTTCAATGATGATAGATCTTAGTCTAACTTAGAACTGCGTGACTTTTCAAAGACTCAAAGTCATCGTGACGTCATCCAGGCGCCATTTTGTAAAAATCAACTTATGATCATATCTTCATAACGGAAAGTAATTTTACATTCATATTTATCAAGATTAAGATCAATATCCGTCGGGTTAATTTGAGTTCAATAAATGCGCGCAAAAATGCGCGTACGCGTAGGCGCGCGCGTTAATGCGCGCGTAAAATTTTAAATTGCTCAAAATCGTCTTAAATTTTTTTTGCATACGTTTCAGGCCATTATAAGCATTCATAAAAAATCGCGCAAAACACGCATTTTTGCGCGTTTTCGTTCGTCACGGCCGAACGAAAAATAATTCCTCCGCAAAAACTTTTGACAGGATATTCCTCATAATTTTCCGAACAATTTGATACCAAGTTTATCTCTTTATCACTATTAAAAACGGAATGAGCGTCTGTTCAAGATAACCGTCCGTACGCGCGATTTTTGTAATACATTGCATATATGGGCAAAAACATGCCTATGAAAAGTCCATTGGGATGAATAGGGATTACCAATTTTTTTGTCATATTTAGATAGAGTATGAGTCGGAGGTATGATTTCATATCTCATTTGGCCATTAAGTACATCTTAACGTCATCATAATGGCCTTGGAAGTCAAAAATACAAAATTGCATATTATGACGTCATTGTATTTATGGAAAATGTAGTGTATTTCTCTCAATATTCATCGATTCTCTTTGAAATGTCGATATGTTGTAGATAAGGCAATTCTCTACAAGATCACTTTTCACTAAGTTTCATTTTAATGAGGTCATCATAGTACAAAATTCAATTAAAGGCCACATGTCAGAATTTTCGTCATTTGCGTGTTATGTCTATGGAAGGTGAATTTCGTTCACATCATGAATCTACATGGCATTCATCTTTGAGCACTATCTATCTTATGTGTGCTCTGTTTTCTCCCAAATTGGGGTATGTTATAGCTGAGACCATGGGCTATCAAAACGGTGTACTTTGTTTTTTAATCAGATGTTGGGATCATGTCGGAATTTTCAATCGAAAGTTGAAATTGCAAATTTTGAAGGAATCATTGAGTGATACGTATCATTAGGTGATACGTAACGAAGTCTACGTATCACCTATTGATTTCGTCAAGATTTTCTTTTTTTTAGGTGATACGTACGTAGACGTATCACCTTTTGATTTCGTCAAGATTTTTATTATTATTTATTTATTTATTTATTATTATTCTTCCTCGAATTTGTTCGCAGGATATCTCAAGACTGAATAAAGCCATTATCATGAAACTTGCCATGATGATAGATCTTAGTCTAACTTAGAACTGCGTGACTTTTTAGAGAGTCAAAATTATCGTGACGTCATCCAGGCGCCATTTTGTGAAATTCAACTAATGATCATATCTTCATAACGGAAAAGTATTTCTCATTCATAATTATCACGATTAAGATAAAAATCCGTCCGGTCAAGTTGAGGTCAATAAAAGTGCGCAAATGCGCGCGTGCGCGTTCGTCCGCGCGTTTACGCGCGCGCAAAAATTAAAAATGCTCCAAATCATCCCAAATTTTTTTTGCATACGTTTCAGGCCATATGGAGCATTTGATAAAAAATTACGCACACGCGCATGCGCGCGCGTTTTCGCGCGTACTGGCATTTTGCAACATAAAATCGCCGATTTTTTTTCTGTCATCATATTCGGTACATTTTTCCAAGCATTTTGATAATTTGTTCACCTTTTATTAACGCAATGAGCGTCCGTCAAAGTTGACAGCACGCGCGGATTTGCGTTATCTTTATCTACAATACATGGGCAAAAACATGCCTATATAAAATTCATTGTAACTCTTTACAATAGATAGAAACTCCTAATATTTTGTCATATTTGGATAGATTATGAGTCGGAGATATGATTTCATGTCTCATTTGATCCTCAATTAACTCATAATGTCATCATAATGGCCTCCAAACTCAAAATTTAAATTTGCATATTATGACGTCAGCATATTTTTGGAAAATTGATTGTATCTCTGTAAATATGGATCAATTTTCTTTTTAATTTTGATATGTTCTAGCTGAGACAATTTTCTACAAATGTAGTGTTCACAATTTTTATTTTTGACAAAAGTATCATGCTGTATTTTTGAGATTAAAGGAGGCATGTCAATTTTTCGCATTTTGCGTGTATTCTCTAAGGGACATGACTTTTTCTCAAAACTGGATTCTACATTTCTGTCTTTCGCGAGCAAAATCTCCATTGTTTTAGCTTCGTTTTCGCTGAGCTTCGACTATGTTGTAGCTAAGACAATAAGCTATCACAAATTGCCTTTTATTTTTCGATCAGATGTCAGGATTATGCTCAAATTTCACTCGCAACGTAGGATTTGAGAATTCCATTTCCCGTTTACGTTTAATCGCTATGGGAAATGTTTTGCTATATCGGTTACGCACTTGACTTCAAACCTCGAGATCCCTGGTTACAGTCCGGGTGTCTCCCACAATATATGCCTTAATTTTGTTTTTCTTTTTGACCTTTCACTGTACCATCTCCTTTAATAATTAAAACACGTAGAATCGCAAATAATGTAATAAACAACCCCATTTTCTTTATTATTACCCTATTTTCACTTAATCCATTACTTTTTGCATGTAATCCCTATGGGAGATGACTTTTTCTCAAATCTGGATTATACATTCCTGTCTTTTGAGCAATATCGCCCTTATTTCTGCTTGGATTTTGTTGATTTTTTAGTATGATGTAGCTGAGACTATATACAAACTAAATCATCCCTCATTTATTCAATAAGATGTCAGGATCACGCTTACGATCATGATCATCATGATCATAATGATGATAATCATTTATCAATAACATTTTTATTTCTTTGAATAAGATAAAATCGTCAAAATGTGTTCTTCATGATGTAAATTAGAGTTCAAGTTGTAACTGGTTACTGCACAGGGTCAATGGTCATATATTGTTTCAATCTATCTTCCCTAGATCCCTAATGATCAAGGGGACACAATTTAAACTTGACATATGGATAGATCATAATGGGAGAAGCATTTTATGAAATAACATATCGTGTAATGCATTCTTCGTTATGTAAACAATTAGCATACGTATCACCTAATTCGTCTAAGTGACGAATTAAAGTCTAGTTTTTTATTATTATTCTTCCTCGAAATTGTTCGCAGGATATCTCAAGACTCAATAAAGCCATTGTTATAAATCTTTCACTGATGATAGATCTTAGTCTAACTTAGAACTGCGTGACTTTTCAAAGACTCAAAGTCATCGTGACGTCATCCAGGCGCCATTTTGTAAAAATCAACTTATGATCATATCTTCATAACGGAAAGTAATTTTACATTCATATTTATCAAGATTAAGATCAATATCCGTAGGGTCAATATGAGGTCAATAAATGCGCGCAAAAATGCGCGTACGCGTAGGCGCGCGCGTTAATGCGCGCGTAAAATTTTAAATTGCTCAAAATCGTCTTAAATTTTTTTTGCATACGTTTTAGGCCATTATAAGCATTTCATAAAAAATCACGCAAAACACGCACTTTTGCACGTTTTCGTTCGTCACGGCCGAACGAAAAATAATTTCTCCGCAAAAGCTTTTGACCGAATATTCCGAATATTTTTCCGGAAAATTTGATACCATGTTTAGCTCTTTATCACTATTAAAAACGGAATGAGCGTCCGTTCAAGATAACCGTCCGTACGCGCGATTTTTGTAATACATTGCATATATGGGCAAAAACATGCCTATAAAAAGTCCATTGGGATGAATAGGGATTGCCAATTTTTTTTTTCATATTTAGATAGAGTATGAGTCGGAGGTATGATTTCATATCTCATTTGGCCATTAAGTACATGTTAACGGCATCATAATGGCCTTGGAAGTCAAAAATACAAAATTGCATATTATGACGTCATTGTATTTGTGGAAAATGTAGTGTATTTCTCTCAATATTCATCGATTCTCTTTGAAATGTCGATATGTTGTAGATAAGGCAATTCTCTACAAGGTCAATTTTCACTAAATTTCATTTTAATGAGGTCATCATAGTACAAAATTCAATTAAAGGCCACATGTCAGAACTTTCGTCATTTGCGTGTTATGTCTATGGAAGGTGAATTTCGTTCACATCATGAATCTACATGGCATTCATCTTTGAGCACTATCTATCTTATGTGTGCTCTGTTTTCTCCCAAATTGGGGTATGTTATAGCTGAGACCATGGGCTATCAAAACGGTGCTTTTAGTTTTTTGATCAGATGATGAGATCATATCACAATTTTCAGTTGAATGTTGAAATGATGAATATGTCACGTATGTCCTATTTGTGAAACTTTAACGTTAGCAGTGTCCTCGTATTGAAATTATGTAAGGAAACCCTTTTACTTTCTAGACTTTTCTCTCAGACACTATTGAGTGACTGACTGACATCTTTTTTTCTCTGGTAATAAAATACATAAAATGAGCGTTATAGAGAACATGAGCATTCGGCTACATTAATAACCCACTCTGTTCTCATTGTTCATTTCCTATTCAAGACTTGAATAATGACGAACTTCATTCAATATTTGGAATAATACTACAGATACACTGTTGCTCATAACGGTGGAATATTTTTTTTTATCCCAATTTATGGAATTATTTTAAAAATAATTTAAAAATACTAGATCTAGATAATAGTATACAGTCTCAGATTTTATTGAATAATAATTTGCCAATATGTGTTTTGCGTGACTGCTAAAGCATGTATATTATGCTACTATGTTTATCAACCAGGGGACCTATGCCCTTAAGTCATAAATGACAGTAATGAGGATTAATGCCTCACAAAAGGGCACTAATATAGCACATCGACACGGTGTTGATCCTGGGGCCTCACAGTTACGAGGCCATTGCTTTGTCACTGAACCATGACTGTACGCAGCGGGGGCTAGGGTAGGGGGCAGTTTCCATAAATTTAAAAAAAGAAAGAAAATGCAATAAATTTTCAATAATTTATTGCATTCTACCCCGGTCCCCAACATAAAAAAATCTTCTGTGTGCCCATGCCTTGAGCCATAATGCATGGCCGTCCAGAGTATTTTTTTATGTTGGGGACCGGGGTAAAATGCAATAAATTATTGGAATATTTATTGCATTTTCTGTGTTTTTTTTAATTTATGGAAACTGCCCCCTACCCTAGCCCCCGCTGCGTACAGTTATGGTTCAGTGACAACGCAATGGCCTCGTAACTGTGAGGCCCCAGGATCAACACCGTGTCGATGTGCTACATTAGTGCCCTTTTGTGAGGCATTAATCCTCATTACTGTCATTTATGACTTAAGGGCATAGGTCCCCTAGTTGATAAACATAGTAGCATAATATACATGCTTTAGCAGTCACGCAAAACACATATTGGCAAATTATTATTCAATAAAATCTGAGACTGTATACTATTATCTAGATCTAGTATTTTTAAATTATTTTTAAAATAATTCCATAAATTGGGATAAAAAAAAATATTCCACCGTTATGAGCAACAGTGTACTTATACTGATATCAATGATTTAAACTATTTATCCGAAAAAGAATATGAGTTTCATTTCAGTAGGTTTCTGAACTGTAAATATTATATTATTGAGGATTTTACGACTGAATTTAGTAACATTAACTATCATTTTAGTATTTTACATTTTAATTCGCGTAGTTTAAACATACATTGTAATGCTTTATCCAATTTCATCTGTACTTATGTATAGAAACTTGGGTTAATGATAGTACGCCACTATTATTCAATGTGTCTGGTCATTTATTTATACATTTTAATCGCCAAGTAGAAAAGAGTAGAGGTGTTGGTCTATTGGTCGCTGACAATTTTGAATATGAAATACGCAATGATATATTTATATTATACCCATCATACAACTATGAATCACTGTTTATTGAAAGCAATTTGCCGAGACATAATAATATTATTGTAGGTGTCATATATAGGAAACCCCAATCAAATATCAATGATTTCATCCCTGTCTTTGAAAATGTTTTACAAAAAACACATACTGAACATAAACAGGTTTATATAATGGGAGATTTTAACATTGATCCCGTGAAATTTACTGGCAATGCTGTATGTAATTTCTTGAGCGAAATACATTAAAATCTTTGTATTTCTTTAATTGACAAGCCTTCAAGAAAGACTGACGGATCAATATCCCTCTAATCCACATTCCTTATACAATGACAGTATATATCCATCAGATATTTAAAGATTTTATTTTCAAGCAACTAGTGAATCTCACGTCGACAACTCAAAATGATCGCTAATGTATTCTCACACTTTTCATTTACGCCGGGACATCGTGACGTCATACACTGTACATTTTTAATTATTCAGGCATAAGCTCTTATTTATCAATTATATTTTCATTTCTTTGAATCAGATAAAAATCGTCAAAATGCGTTCTTCATGATGTAAATTAGAGTCAAAGGGTGTAACTGGTTACTGCACAGAGTCAATGGTCATATATTGTCTCAATCTATCTTCCCTATATCCATAATGATCAAGGGATCGACACAATTTAAACTTGACATATGGATAGATCATAATGAGGAAAAGTATTTTATAAAATAATATGATATCGTGTATTAAATGCATTCTTCGTTATGTAAACCAATATCATACGTATCACCTAATTCGTCTAAGTGACGAATTAAAATCTAGTTAGGTGATACGTACGTAGACGTATCACCTTTTGATTTCGTCAAGATTTTTATTATTTATTTATTTATTTATTTATTTATTATTATTCTTCCTCGAATTTGTTCGCAGGATATCTCAAGACTGAATAAAGCCATTATCATGAAACTTGCCATGATGATAGATCTTAGTCTAACTTAGAACTGCGTGACTTTTTAGAGAGTCAAAATTATCGTGACGTCATCCAGGCGCCATTTTGTGAAAATCAACTAATGATCATATCTTCATAACGAAAAAGTATTTCTCATTCATAATTAACACGATTAAGATAAATATCCGTCCGGTCAAGTTGAGGTCAATAAAAGTGCGCAAATGCGCGCGTGCGCGTTCGTCCGCGCGTTTACGCGCGCGCAAAAATTTAAAATGCTCCAAATCATCCTAAATTTTTTTTGCATACGTTTCAGGCCATATGGAGCATTTGATAAAAAATTACGCACACGCGCATGCGCGCGCGTTTTCGCGCGTACTGGCATTTTGCAACGTAGAATCGCCGATTTTTTTCGGTCATCATATTCGGTACATTTTTCCAAGCATTTTGATAATTTGTTCACCTTTTATTAACGCAATGAGCGTCCGTCAAAGTTGACAGCACGCGCGGATTTGCGTTATCTTTATCCACAATACATGGGCAAAAACATGCCTATATAAAACTCATTGTAACTCTTTAGAATAGATAGAAACTCCTAATATTTTTTCATATTTAGATAGATTATGAGTTGGAAATATGATTTCATGTCTCATTTTATCCTCAATTAACTCATGACGTCATCATAATGGCCTCCAAACTCAAAATTTCAATTTGCATATTATGACGTCAGCATATTTTTGGAAAATTGATTGTATCTCTGTAAATATGGATCAATTTTCTTTTTAATTTTGATATGTTCTAGCTGAGACAATTTTCTACAAATGTAGTATTCAAAATTTTATTTTTGACAAAAGTATCATGGTGCATTTTTGCGATTAAAGGAGGCATGCCAATTTTTCGCATTTTGCGTGTATTCTCTATGGGACATGACTTTTTCTCAAAACTGGATTCTACACTCCTGTCTTTCGCGAGCAAAATCTCCGTTGTTTTATCTTTGTTTTCGCTGAACTTTAGATATGTTGTAGCTGAGACAATGAGCTATCAAAAGTGTGCCTTTTATTTTTCGATTAGATGCCGGGATCATGCTCATATTTCACTTGCAAAGTAGGATTTCTGAATTCCATTTCCCGTTTACGTGTAATCGCTTTGGGAGATGTTTTGGTATATCGGTAACGCACTTGACTTCCAACCTCGAGATCCCTGGTTCGAGTCCGGGTGTCTCCAACACTTTTTTTTCCACTTTTTTTTTTCCTTTTGACCTTCACTGTACCATCTCCTTTGATTATTTAAACACGTAGATTCGCAAATAATGTCATAAATAACCCTTTTTACTTTATTATTACCCTATTTCCACTTAATCCATTACTTTTTGCGTGTAATCCCTAGGAGAGATGACTTTTTCTAAAATCTGGAGTCTACATTCCTGTCTTTTGCGAGCAATATCGCCGTTATTTCGGCTTAGATTTTGTTGATTTTTGAGTATGTTGTAGCTGAGACTATATGCTATCTAAATCAACCCTCATTTTTTCAATAAGATGTCATGATCGCGCTCATGATCATTATCATGATCTTCATGATCATCATAATCATAATGATGATAATCATTTATCAGTTACATTTTCATTTCTTTGAATAAGATAAAAATCGTCAAAAGGTGTTCTTCATGATGTAAATTAGAGTCAAATGTGTAACTGGTTACTGCACAGGGTCAAAGGTCATATATTGTTTCAATCTATCTTCCCTAGATCCATGATGATCAAGGAGACACGATTTAATCTTGACATATGAATAGATCATAATGGGAGAAGCATATGAATGGGAGAAGCATTTTACAAAATAATATATCGTGTAATGCATTATTCGTTATGTAGACCATTATCATACGTATCACCTAATTCGTCTAAGTGACGAATTAAAGTCTAGTATTTATTTTGTGTCTGTATAGAAGAAATTATTATTATTCTTCCTCAATTTTGTTCGCAGGATATCTCAAGAATGGCTAAAGCCATTATCATGAAACTTGCCATGATGATAGATCTTAGTCTAACTTAGAACTGCGTGACTTTTTAAAGACTCAAAATTATCGTGACGTCATCTAGACGCCATTTTGTTAAAATCAACTTATGATCATATCTTCATAACGGAAAGCCATTTCTCATTCATATTTGTCATGATCAAGGTCAATATACGTCCGGTCAATTTGAGGTCAACATGTGCGCGTAAAAATGCGCGTACGCGTAGGTGCGCGCGTTTACGCGCGCTCAAAAATTTAAAATGCTCCAAATCATCCCAAATTTTTTTTGCATACGTTTCAGGCCATATAGAGCATTTGACACAAAATCGCGCTCACGCGCATGCGCGCGCGTTTTTTGCGCGTACTAGCATTTTGCAACATAGAATCGCCGTATTTTCTCCGTCATCGTATTTTGTACATTTTTCCAAGCATTTTGATAATTTGTTCACCTTTTAATAACGCAATGAGCGTCCGTCAAAGTTGACAGCATGCGCGGATTTGCCTGATCTTTATCCACAATACATGGGCAAAAAAATGCCTATACAATATTCATTGTAACTCTTCAGAATAAATAGAAACTCCCAATATTTTTTCATATGTGGATAGATTATGAAATGGAAATATGATTTCATGTCTCATTTGACTCTCAATTAACTCATAATGTCATCATAATGGCCTCCGAACTCGAAATTTAAATTTGCATATTATGACGTTTGCATATTTTTGGAAAATTGATTGTATCTCTGTAAATATAGATTGTTTTTCTTCCAAATTTTGATATGTTGTAGCTGAGACAATGAGCTATCTCCAATGTGTACTTCATTTTTCGATCATATGCCGGGATCATGCTCATATTTTACTTGCAAAATGGGATTTTAGAATTCCATTTTCGTTTACGTGTAATCGCTATGGGAAATGTTTTGGTATATCGGTAACGCACTTGACTTCCGACCTTGAGATCCCGGGTTCGAGTCCGGGTGTCTCCAGCAATTTTTTCTCCACTTTTTTTTTCCTTTTGACCTTTCACTGTACCATTTCCTTTGATTATTTAAACACGTAGAATCGCAAATAATGTAATAAACAACCCTATTTACTTTAGTGTTTCCCTATTTTCACTTAATCCATTACTTTTTGCGTGTAATCCCTGTGGGAGAAAATTTTTTCTAAAATCTGGATTCTACATTCCTGTCTTTTGCGAGCAATATCGCCGTTATTGCTGCTTGGATTTTGTTGATTTTTGAGTATGCTATAGCTAGGACTATATGCTATCTAAATCACCCCTCATTTTTTCAATAAGATGTCAGGATCCCGCTCATAATCATGATCTTCATCATGATTATCATGATCATCATTATCATAATGATGATAATCATTTATCAATTACATTTTCATTTCTTTGAATAAGATAAAATCGTCAAAATATGTTTTTCATGATATAAATTAGAATCAAAGGGTGTAACTGGTTACTGCGCAGGGTTAATGGTCATATTTTTTCAATCTATCTTTCCTAGATCCATAATGATCAAGGGGACACAATTTAAACTTGACATATGGATAGATCTTAATGGATGAAGCATTTCATGAAATAATATGATATCGTGTAATGCATTCTTTATTATGTAAACCATTAGCATACGTATCACCTAATTCGTCCAAGTGACGAATTAAAGTCTAGTATTTATTTTGTGTCTGTATAGAAGAAATTATTATTATTCTTCCTCAATTTTGTTCGCAGGATATCTTAAGAATGGCTAAAGCCATTATCATGAAACTTGCCATGATGATAGATCTTAGTCTAACTTAGAACTGCGTGACTTTTCAAAAACTCAAAGTCATCGTGACGTCATCCAGACGCCATTTTGTGAAAATCAACTTATGATCATATCTTCATAACGGAAAAGTATTTCTCATTCATAATTATCATGATTAAGATCAATATCCGTCCGGTCAATTCCAGGTCAATAAACGTGCGGAAATGCGCGCGTGCGCGTTCATCCACGCGTTTACGCATGCGAAAAAATTTAAAATGCTCTAAATCATCCCAAATTTTTTTGGCATACGTTTTAGGCCATATGGAGCATTTGACAAAAAAATATGCTTACGCGCATGCGCGCGCGTTTTCTGCGAGTACTAGCATTTTGCAACATAGAATCCCCAAATTTTCTCTATCATCATATTTGGCACATTTTTCCAAGCATTTTGATAACTTGTTAACCTTTTAATAACGCAATGAGCGTCCGTTAAAGTTGACAGCGCGCGCGGACCTGCGTTTTCTTTATCCACAATACATGAGCAAAAACATGCCTATACAAAATTCTTTGTAACTCTTCAGAATAGATAGGAACTCCCAATATTTTTTCATATTTAGATAGATTGTGGGTCGGAGATATGATTTCATGTCTCATTTGACCCTCAATTAACTCATGACGTCATCATAATGGCCTCCGAACTCAAAATTTAAATTTTGATAGTATGACGTTTGCATATTTTTGGACAATTGATTGTATCTCTGTAAATATTGATTTTTTTCTCTTGCAAATTTTGATATGTTCTAGCTGAGATAATTTTCTACAAACGCAGTAACCACAATTTTCCAGTTTGACAAAGGTATCATGTCGTATTTTTGCGATTAAAGGAGGCATGTCAATTTTTCACATTTTGCGTGTATTGTCTATGGCACATGACTATATCTCAAAACTGGATTGTACATTTCCCTCTTTCGCGAGCAATATCTCCGTTGTTTTAGCTTTGTTTTTGCTGAGCTTCGGGTATGTTGTAGCTGAGACAATGAGCTATCTCCAGTATGCACTTTATTTTTCGATCATATGCCGGGATCATGCTCATATATCACTTGCAAAGTAGGACTTCAGAATTCCATTTCCCGTTTACGTGTTATTGCTATGGGAGATGTTTTGGTATATCAGTAACGCACTTGACTTCCAACCTCGAGATCCCTGGTTCGAGCCCGGGTGTCTCCAACATTTTTTTCTTCACTTTTTTTTCTTTTGACCTTTCACTGTACCATCTCTTTCTATTATTTAAACACGTAGAATCGCAAATAATGTCATAAACAACCCTTTTTACTTTATTATTACCCTATTATCACTTAATCCATTACTTTTTGCGTGTAATCCCTATGGGAGATGACTTTTTCTCAAATCTGGATTCTACATTCCTGTCTTTTGCGAGCAATATCGCCGTTACTTCTGCTTGGATTTTTTATTGATTTTTGAGTATGTTGTAGCTTAGACTATGTGCTATCTAAATCACCCCTCATTTTTTCAATAAGATGTCAGGATCCCGCTCATGAGACTGATCTTTATCATGATCATCATGATCATCATTATCATAATGATGATAATCATTTATCAATTACATTTTCATTTCTTTGAATAAGATAAAATCGTCAAAAGCTGTTCTTCATGATGTAAATTAGAGTCAAATGTGTAACTGGTTACTGCACAGGGTCAAAGGTCATATATTGTTTCAATCTATCTTCCCTAGATCCATGATGATCAAGGAGACACAATTTAATCTTGACATATGAATAGATCATAATGGGAGAAGCATATAAATGGGAGAAGCATTTTACAAAATAATATATCGTGTAATGCATTATTCGTTATGTAAACCATTATCATACGTATCACCTAATTCGTCTAAGTGACGAATTAAAGTCTAGTTAGGTGATACGTACGTAGACGTATCACCTTTTGATTTCGTCAAGATTTTTATTATTATTTATTTATTTATTTATTATTATTCTTCCTCGAATTTGTTCGCAGGATATCTCAAGACTGAATGAAGCCATTGTTATGAATCTTTCAATGATGATAGATCTTAGTCTAACTTAGAACTGCGTGACTTTTCAAAGACTCAAAGTCATCGTGACGTCATCCAGGCGCCATTTTGTGAAAATCAACTAATGATCATATCTTTATAACGAATAATAATTTTTCATTCATATTTATCATGATTAAGATCAATATCCGTCCGGTCAAGTTGAGGTCAATAAACGTGCGTAAATGCGCGCGTGCGCGCTCGTCTGCGCGTTTACGCGCGCGCAAAAATTAAAAATGCTCTAAATCATCCCAAATTTTTTTTGCATACGTTTCAGGCCATATGGAGCATTTGATAAAAAAATTACGCACACGCGCATGCGCGCGCGTTTTCGCGCGTACTGGCATTTTGCAACATAGAATCGCCGATTTTTTTCTGTCATCATATTCGGTACATTTTTCCAAGCATTTTGATAATTTGTTCACCTTTTATTAACGCAATGAGCGTCCGTCAAAGTTGACAGCACGCGCGGATTTGCGTTATCTTTATCCACAATACATGGGCAAAAACATGCTTATATAAAATTCATTGTAACTCTTTAGAATAGATAGAAACTCCTAATATTTTTTCATATTTGGATAGATTATGAGTCGGAGATATGATTTCATGTCTCATTTGATCCTCAATTAACTCATGACGTCATCATAATGGCCTCCAAACTCAAAATTTTAATTTGCATATTATGACGTCAGCATATTTTTGGAAAATTGATTGTATCTCTGTAAATATGGATCAATTTTCTTTTTAATTTTGATATGTTCTAGCTGAGACAATTTTCTACAAATGTAATGTTCACAATTTTTATTTTTGACAAAAGTATCATGGTGTATTTTTGCGATTAAAGGAGGCATGTCAATTTTTCGCATTTTGCGTGTATTCTCTATGGGACATGACTTTTTCTCAAAACTGGATTCTACACTCCTGTCTTTCGCGAGCAAAATCTCCGTTGTTTTAGCTTCGTTTTCGCTGAGCTTCGGATATGTTGTAGCTGAGACAATGAGCTATCACAAGTGTACCCTTTATTTTTCGATTAGATGCCGGGATCATGCTCATATTTCACTTGCAAAGTAGGATTTCTGAATTCCATTTCCTGTTTACGTGTAATCGCTATGGGAGATGTTTTGGTATATCGGTAACGCACTTGACTTCCAACCTCGAGATCCTTGGTTCGAGTCCGGGTGTCTCCAACACTTTTTTTTTTTTCACTTTTTTTTCTTTTTGACCTTCACTGTACCATCTCCTTTGATTATTTAAACACGTAGATTCGCAAATAATGTCATAAATAACCCTTTTTACTTTATTATTACCCTATTTTCACTTAATCCATTACTTTTTGCGTGTAATCCCTATGGGAAATGACTTTTTCTCAAATCTGGAGTCTACATTCCTGTGTTTTGAGCAATATCGCCGTTATTTCGGCTTGGATTTTGTTGATTTTTGAGTATGTTGTAGCTGAGACAAGTTTGCACAAGATTTATGTAGACTATCTAACATTATCATGACGTTATCATAGTCAAAAATTCAATCATAGGTGACATGTCAATTATCATATATAACAATCCTCAATCAGATACCTGAAGGAGGCGCTATACCACTTTCAATCATGGTCATCTGGAAGGCCTTGTTCTCAATTGCATCTCTCTCTCTCCTCTCTCTTGCTCTTTTACTTCTCCTCTCATGTTCTGCCCCTATCCTTTTTTGGTCTGTCTCTGCATCAATCTATCTCTCTCTCTCTACTCTTTCTCCCTCTCTGTCTCTGTCTCTCTCTCTCTCTCTCTCTCTTGCCTTGCGTCCCTCTTATTCTCTTGGTCTGTCTCCCTCTGCCCTACAGTTGAAACTTGACTCATGGAAAGATGAAATCGTGAAAATGCGTTCTTCATTATGTTACACATAAGCATACGTATCACCTAATTCGTCAAAGTGACGAATTAAAGTCTAGTATTTATTTTGTGTCTGTATAGAAGAAATTATTATTATTCTTCCTCAATTTTGTTCGCAGGATATCTCAAGAATGGCTAGAGCCATTATCATGAAACTTGCCATGATGATAGATCTTAGCCTAACTTAGAACTGCATGGATTTTCAAAAACTTAAAGTCATCATGACGTCATCCAGGCGCCATTTTGTGAAAATCAACTTATGATCAAATCTCCATAACGGAAAGTAATTTTTCATTCATATTTACCATGATTAAGATCAATATCCGTCCGGTCAATTTCAGGTCAAAAAATGCACGCAAAAATGCGCCAACGCTTTTGTCCGCGCGTTTACGCGCACGAAATTTTTTTAAATGCTCCAAATCATCCCAAATTTTTTTTTACATACGTTTCAGGCCATATGGAGCATTTGATAAAAAAATTACGCACACGCGCATGCGCGCGCACTTTCGCGCGTACTGGCATTTTGCAACATAGAATCGCCGATTTGTTTTCTTTCATCATATTTGGTACATTTTTCCAAGCATTTTGATAACTTGTTCACCTTTTAATAATGCAATGAGCGTCCGTCAAAGTTGACAGCACGTGCGGATTTGCGTTATCTTTATCCACAATACATGGGCAAAAACATGCCTATATAAAATTCATTGTAACTCTTTAGAATAGATAGAAACTCCTAATATTTTGTCATATTTGAATAGATTATTAGTTGGAAATATGATTTCATGTCTCATTTGATCCTCAATTAACTCATGACGTCATCATAATGGCCTCCAAACTCAAAATTTTAATTTGCATATTATGACGTCAGCATTTTTTTGGAAAATTGATTGTATCTCTGTAAATATGGATTAATTTTCTTTCAAATTTTGATATGTTCTAGCTGAGACAATTTTCTACAAATGTAATATTCACAATTTTTATTTTTGACAAAAGTATCATGGTGTATTTTTGCGATTTAAGGAGGCATGTCAATTTTTCGCATTTTGCGTGTATTCTTAATGGGACATGACTTTTTCTCAAAACTGGATTCTACACTCCTGTCTTTCGCGAGCAAAATCTCCGTTGTTTTAGCTTCGTTTTCGCTGAGCTTCGGATATGTTCTAGCTGAGACAATGAGCTATCACAAGTGTGCCCTTTATTTTTCGATTAGATGCCGGGATCATGCTCATATTTCACTTGCAAAGTAGGATTTCTGAATTCCATTTCCTGTTTACGTGTAATCGCTATGGGAGATGTTTTGGTATATCGGTAACGCACTTTACTTCCAACCTCGAGATCCCTGGTTCGAGTCCGGGTGTCTCCAACACTTTTTTTTCCTTTTGACCTTCACTGTACCATCTCCTTTGATTATTTAAACACGTAGATTCGCAAATAATGTCATAAATAACCCTTTTTACTTTATTATTACCCTATTTTCACTTAATCCATTACTTTTTGCGTGTAATCCCTATGGGAGATGACTTTTTCTAAAATCTGGAGTCTACATTCCTGTCATTTGCGAGCAATATCGCCGTTATTTCGGCTTGGATTTTGTTGATTTTTGAGTATGTTGTAGCTGAGACTAAATGCTATCTAAATCAACCCTCATTTTTTCAATAAGATGTCATGATCGCGCTCATGATCATGATCATGATCATCATGATCATCATTATCATAATGATGATAATCATTTATCAATTACATTTTCATTTCTTTGAATAAGATAAAAATCGTCAAAAGGTGTTCTTCATGATGTAAATTAGAGTCAAATGTGTAACTGGTTACTGCACAGGGTCAAAGGTCATATATTGTTTCAATCTATCTTCCCTAGATCCATGATGATCAAGGAGACACAATTTAATCTTGACATATGAATAGATCATAATGGGAGAAGCATATGAATGGGAGAAGCATTTTACAAAATAATATATCATGTAATGCATTATTCGTTATGTAGACCATTATCATACGTATCACCTAATTCGTCTAAGTGACGAATTAAAGTCTAGTTTATTTATTATTATTCTTCCTCGAATTTGTTCGCAGGATATCTCAAGACTGAATGAAGCCATTGTTATGAATCTTTCAATGATGATAGATCTTAGTCTAACTTAGAACTGCGTGACTTTTCAAAGACTCAAAGTCATCGTGACGTCATCCAGGCGCCATTTTGTAAAAATCAACTTATGATCATATCTTCATAACGGAAAGTAATTTTACATTCATATTTATCAAGATTAAGATCAATATCCGTCGGGTTAATTTGAGTTCAATAAATGCGCGCAAAAATGCGCGTACGCGTAGGCGCGCGCAAAAATGCGCGCGTAAAATTTTAAATTGCTCAAAATCGTCTTAAATTTTTTTTGCATACGTTTCAGGCCATTATAAGCATTCATAAAAAATCGCGCAAAACACGCATTTTTGCGCGTTTTCGTTCGTCACGGCCGAACGAAAAATAATTCCTCCGCAAAAACTTTTGACAGGATATTCCTCATAATTTTCCGAACAATTTGATACCAAGTTTATCTCTTTATCACTATTAAAAACGGAATGAGCGTCTGTTCAAGATAACCGTCCGTACGCGCGATTTTTGTAATACATTGCATATATGGGCAAAAACATGCCTATGAAAAGTCCATTGGGATGAATAGGGATTACCAATTTTTTTGTCATATTTAGATAGAGTATGAGTCGGAGGTATGATTTCATATCTCATTTGGCCATTAAGTACATCTTAACGTCATCATAATGGCCTTGGAAGTCAAAAATACAAAATTGCATATTATGACGTCATTGTATTTATGGAAAATGTAGTGTATTTCTCTCAATATTCATCGATTCTCTTTGAAATGTCGATATGTTGTAGATAAGGCAATTCTCTACAAGATCACTTTTCACTAAGTTTCATTTTAATGAGGTCATCATAGTACAAAATTCAATTAAAGGCCACATGTCAGAATTTTCGTCATTTGCGTGTTATGTCTATGGAAGGTGAATTTCGTTCACATCATGAATCTACATGGCATTCATCTATGAGCACTATCTATCTTATGTGTGCTCTGTTTTCTCCCAAATTGGGGTATGTTATAGCTGAGACCATGGGCTACAAAAAAGGGTGACTTTGTTTTTTAATCAGATGTTGGGATCATGTTAAAATTTTCGATCGAAAGTTGAAATTGCAAATTTTGAAGGAATCATTAGGTGATACGTAACGAAGTCAACGTATCACCTTTTGATTTCGTCAAGATTGTTATTAGGTGATACGTAACGAAGTCAACGTATCACCTTTTGATTTCGTCAAGATTTTTCTTTATTAGGTGGTCTGTTGAAAACAGATCACCTATTGTTTTCGTCAGAATTTTCTTTATTATTATTATTATTCTTTATTTTTATTTATTTCCTACACTTTTTTGTGCCTAGGATAACTCAAGTTCAATTTCGTCAATTTCATTCAATTTTGGCACAGTCATAGGTCATTGTGATGAGACGTGACAGGAACCTTTTCAAGGTCATCACGTTATCGTGACGTCATCCAGGCGCCATTTTGTGAAATCACGTTATCCATCATATCTTCATGATGCATAAGCAAAGGTCATTCATATTCATATCACATATATTTCAGGTCAAGGGTCAACAGGTCATGTCATCAAAGGTCACATAAAGGTCATGACGCGCACGTACGCGCGCGTCAAAATTTACAAATGCTCAAAATCACTTAACTATTAGAGGAGAGTACGAATCAGGTCATTTTAAGCATTTCAAAATTTTCCGTCCGTAAGTGTCACCGCGCGCGTTGCGCGCGCTCATAACGCGCGGAAAAGGTCAAATTCAAATTGTTTACATGATTTAGATTCCTCTTACCGTAAATGACAATTTACATTAATTTCAGTCACTCTTGACCTTTTATAAGGCCGTGAGCGCGCGTCAAAGTTCAAAATCCGCGCGGGCTGCTATGGGCAATATAATGCAAATTTGATCAAAAACATCCCATTTTAAAAATCAAAATAGCTCTTCAGAGAGTCAATTGACCCCAACTTTTATATCATGGTTGGAAAAAGCATGAGCTGGAAATATGATTTCATGTCTCATTTGACCCTCAATTAACTCATGACGTCATCATAATGGCCTCCAAACTCAAAATTTTAATTTTCATATTATGACGTCAGCAGATTTTTGGAAAATTGATTGTATCTCTGCAAATGTTGATCAATTTTCTTTCAAATTTGGATATGTTCTACCTGAGAATATTTTCTACAAATGCAGTCACCACAATATTTCATTTTGACAATGGTATCATGGCGTATTTTTGCGATTAAAGGAGGCATGTCAATTTTTCACATTTTGCGTGTATTCTCTATGGGACATGACTTTTTCTCAAAACTGGATTCTACATTCTCGTCTTTCGCGAGCCATATCTCCATCGTTTTATATTCGTTTACGCTGAGCTTTGAGTATGTTGTAGCTGAGACAATAAGCTATCATAAGTGTGCCCTTCATTTTTCGATTAGATGCCGGGATTATGCTCATATTTCACTTACAAAGTGGGATTTGATAATTCCATTTTCCGTTTACGTGTAATCTCTATGGGAAATGTTTTGGTATATCGGTAACGCACTTGACTTCCGACCTCGAGGTCCCTGGTTCGAGTCCGGGCGTCTCCAGCAATTTTTTTTCTTCACTTTTTTTTCTTTTTGACCTTTCACTCTACCATCTCCTTTGAATATTAAAACACTTACAATCGCAAATAATGTAATTAACAACCATATTTACTTTATTATTACCCTATTATCACTAGATCCATTACTTTTTGCGTGTAATCCTTATGGAAGATGACTTTTTCTCAAATCTGGATTCTACATTCTTGTCTTTTGCGAGCAATATCGCCGTTATTTCGGCTTGATTTTTGTTGATTTTTGAGTATGTTGTAGCTGAGACTATATACTATCTAAATGTTCTCTCAATTTTTTCAGTCTGTCATCGTAGTCTGTTGATGATAATCATCAACATCATCATGATCATCATCATCTTCATCACCATTACTATCAAGATCATCATCATCATGATCATGATGATCATCATTGTTTACATGTCTATATAACTTCTCCCTTTCTCAATATAGTCAATGTTATAATCTATCATAAGACTTGAAGACAGACCACCTAATTCGTCCCCATGACGAATTAAATTTCTAGTTATTTATTTTTATTATTCTTCCTCGAATTTGTTCGCAGGATATCTCAAGACTGAATAAAGCCATTATCATGAAACTTTCAATGATGATAGATCTTAGTCTAACTTAGAACTGCGTGACTTTTCAAAGACTCAAAGTCATCGTGACGTCATCCAGGCGCCATTTTGTAAAAATCAACTAATGATCATATCTTTATAACGAATAATAATTTTTCATTCATATTTATCATGATTAAGATCAATATCCGTCCGGTCAAGTTGAGGTCAATAAACGTGCGTAAATGCGCGCGTGCGCGCTCGTCCGCGCGTTTACGCGCGCGCAAAAATTAAAAATGCTCTAAATCATCCCAAATTTTTTTTGCATACGTTTCAGGCCATGAGGAGCATTTGATAAAAAAATTACGCACACGCGCATGCGCGCGCGTTTTCGCGCGTACTGGCATTTTGCAACATAGAATCGCCGATTTTTTTCTGTCATCATATTCGGTACATTTTTCCAAGCATTTTGATAATTTGTTCACCTTTTATTAACGCAATGAGCGTCCGTCAAAGTTGACAGCACGCGCGGATTTGCGTTATCTTTATCCACAATACATGGGCAAAAACATGCCTATATAAAATTCATTGTAACTCTTTAGAATAGATAGAAACTCCTAATATTTTTTCATATTTGGATAGATTATGAGTCGGAGATATTATTTCATGTCTCATTTGATCCTCAATTAACTCATGACGTCATCAAAATGGCCTCCAAACTCCAAATTTAAATTTGCATATTATGACGTCAGCATATTTTTGGAAAATTGATTGTATCTCTGTAAATATGGATCAATTTTCTTTTTAATTTTGATATGTTCTAGCTGAGACAATTTTCTACAAATGTAATGTTCACAACTTTTATTTTTGACAAAAGTATCATGGTGTATTTTTGCGATTAAAGGAGGCATGTCAATTTTTCGCATTTTGCGTGTATTCTCTATGGGACATGACTTTTTCTCAAAACTGGATTCTACACTCCTGTCTTTCGCGAGCAAAATCTCCGTTGTTTTAGCTTCGTTTTCGCTGAGCTTCGGATATGTTGTAGCTGAGACAATGAGCTATCACAAGTGTGCCACTTATTTTTTCGATTAGAGGCCGGGATCATGCTTATATTTTACTTGCAAAGTAGGATTTCTGAATTCCATTTCCTGTTTACGTGTAATCGCTATGGGAGATGTTTTGGTATATCGGTAACGCACTTGACTTCCAACCTCGAGATCCCTGGTTCGAGTCCGGGTGTCTCCAACACTTTTTTTCCTTTTGACCTTCACTGTACCATCTCCTTTGATTATTTAAACACGTAGATTCGCAAATAATGTCATAAATAACCCTTTTTACTTTATTATTACCCTATTTTCACTTAATCCATTACTTTTTGCGTGTAATCCCTATGGGAAATGACTTTTTCTCAAATCTGGAGTCTACATTCCTGTCTTTTGCGAGCAATATCGCCGTTATTTCGGGTTGGATTTTGTTGATTTTTGAGTATGTTGTAGCTGAGATTATATGCTATCTAAATCAACCCTCATTTTTTCAATAAGATGTCATGATCGCGCTCATGATCATGATCATGATCATCACGATCATCATTATCATAATGATGCTAATCATTTATCAATTACATTTTCATTTCTTTGAATAAGATAAAATCGTCAAAAGGTTTTCTTCATGATGTAAATTAGAGTCAAATGTGTAACTGGTTACTGCACAGGGTCAAAGGTCATATATTGTTTTAATCTATCTTCCCTAGATCCATGATGATCAAGGAGACACAATTTAATCTTGACATATGAATAGATCATAATGGGAGAAGCATATGAATGGGAGAAGCATTTTACAAAATAATATATCATGTAATGCATTATTCGTTATGTAAACCATTATCATACGTATCACCTAATTCGTCTAAGTGACGAATTAAAGTCTAGTTTTTTTTTATTATTATTCTTCCTCGAATTTGTTCGCAGGATATCTCAAGACTGAATAAAGCCATTGTCATGAATCTTTCAATGATGATAGATGTTAGTCTAACTTAGAACTGCGTGACTTTTCAAAGACTCAAAGTTATCGTGACGTCATCCAGGCGCCATTTTGTGAAAATCAACTAGTGATCATATCTTCATAACGGAAAGTTATTTTTCATTCATATTTATCATGAATAAGATCAATATCCGTCGGGTCAATTTGAGGTCAATAAATGCGCGCAAAAATGCGCGTACGCGTAGGCGCGCGCGTTAATGCGCGCGTAAAATTTTAAATTGCTCAAAATCGTCTTAAATTTTTTTGGCATACGTTTCAGGCCATTATAAGCATTTTATAAAAAATCACGCAAAACACGCATTTTTGGACGTTTTCGTTCGTCACGGCCGAACGAAAAATAATTTCTCCGCAAAAGCTTTTGACCGAATATTCCTCATATTTTTCCGGAAAATTTGATACCATGTTTAGCTCTTTATCACTATTAAAAACGGAATGAGCGTCCGTTCAAGATTACCGTCCGTACGCGCGATTTTTGTAATACATTGCATATATGGGCAAAAACATGCCTATAAAAAGTCCTTTGGGATGAATAGGGATTACCAATTTTTTTGTCATATTTAGATAGAGTATGAGTCGGAGGTATGATTTCATATCTCATTTGGCCATTAAGTACATCTTAACGTCATCATAATGGCCTTGGAAGTCAAAAATACAAAATTGCATATTATGACGTCATTGTATTTATGGAAAATGTAGTGTATTTCTCTCAATATTCATCGATTCTCTTTGAAATGTCGATATGTTGTAGATAAGGCAATTCTCTACAAGATCACTTTTCACTAAGTTTCATTTTAATGAGGTCATCATAGTACAAAATTCAATTAAAGGCCACATGTCAGAATTTTCGTCATTTGCGTGTTATGTCTATGGAAGGTGAATTTCGTTCACATCATGAATCTACATGGCATTCATCTATGAGCACTATCTATCTTATGTGTGCTCTGTTTTCTCCCAAATTGGGGTATGTTATAGCTGAGACCATGGGCTATAAAAACGGTGCTTTTAGTTTTTTGATCAGATGATGAGATCATGTCACAATTTTCAGTTGAATGTTGAAATGATGAATATGTCACGTATGTCCTATTTGTGAAACTTAAACGTTAGCAGTGTCCTCGTATTGAAATTATGTAAGGAAACTACTTTCTAGACTTTACTCTCAGACACTATTGAGTGACTGACTGACATCTTTTTTTCTCTGGTAATAAAATACATAAAATGAGCGTTATAGAGAACATGAGCATTCGGCTACATTAATAACCCACTCTGTTCTCATTGTTCATTTCCTATTCAAGACTTGAATAATGACGAACTTCATTCAATATTTGGTAGTAATACTACATATACTTATACTGATATCAATGATTTAAACTATTTATCCGAAAAAGAATATGAGTTTCATTTCAGTAGGTTTCTGAACTGTAAATATTATATTGATGAGGATTTTACGACTGAATTCAGTAACATTTACTATCATTTTAGTATTTTACATTTTAATTCGCGTAGTTTAAACATACATTGTAATGCTTTATCCAATTTCATCTGTACTTATGTATAGAAACTTGGGTTAATGATAGTACGCCACTATTATTCAATGTGTCTGGTCATTCATTTATACAATTTAATCGCCAAGTAGAAAAGAGTAGAGGTGTTGGTCTATTGGTCGCTGACAATTTTGAATATGAAATACGCAATGATATATTTATATTATACCCATCATACAACTATGAATCACTGTTTATTGAAAGCAATTTGCCGAGACATAATAATATTATTGTAGGTGTCATATATAGGAAACCCCAATCAAATATCAATGATTTCATCCCTGTCTTTGAAAATGTTTTACAAAAAACACATACTGAACATAAACAGGTGTATATAATGGGAGATTTTAACATTGATCCTGTGAAATTTACTGGCAATGCTGTATGTAATTTCTTGAGCGAAATACATTCAAATCTTTGTATTTCTTTGATTGACAAGCCTTCAAGAAAGACTGACGGATCAATATCCCTCTAATCCACATTCCTTATACAGTGACAGTATATATCCATCCGATATTTAAAGATTTTATTTTCAAGCAACTAGTGAATCTCACATCGACAACTCAAAATGATCGTTAATGTATTCTCACATTTATTTTGACTTTTCATTTACGCCGGGACATCGTGACGTCATACACTATTCATTTTTAATTATTCAGGCATAAGCTCTTATTTATCAATTACATTTTCATTTCTATGAATAAGATAAAAATCGTCAAAATGCGTTCTTCATGATGTAAATTAGAGTCAAAGGTGTAACTGGTTACTGCACAGAGTCAATGGTCATATATTGTCTCAATCTATCTTCCCTAGATCCATAATGATCAAGGGATCGACATAATTTAAACTTGACATATGGATAGATCATTATGGGAGGAGCATTTTATAAAATAATATGATATCGTCATGTGTAATGCATTCTTTGTTATGTAAACCAATATCATACGTATCACCTAATTCGTCTAAGTGACGAATTAAAGTCTAGTATTTATTTTGTGTCTGTATAGAGTAAATTATTATTATTCTTCCTCAATTTTGTTCGCAGGATATCTCAAGAATGGCAAAAGCCATTGTCATGAAACTTTCAATGATGATAGATCTTAGTCTAACTTAGAACTGCATGACTTTTCAAAGACTCAAAATTATCGTGACGTCATCCAGGCGCCATTTTGTGAAAATCAACTTATGATATTATCTTTATAACGGAAAGTAATTTTTCATTCATATTTATTATGAATAAGATCATTATCCTACCGGTCAATTTCAGATCAAAAAACGTGCGCAAATCTGCGCGTACGCGTCCGTGCGCGCGTTAATGCGCGCGCAAAAATTTAAAATGCTCTAAATCGTCTTAAATTTTTTTTGCATACGTTTCAGGCCGTTTTAAGCATTTCGCAAAAAAATCGCGCACACGCGCATGCGTGCGCGTTTCCGCGCGTACTGGCATTTTGCAACATAGAATCGCCGAATTTTTTCCGAAATCATATTTGGTACATTTTTCCAAGCATTTTGATAACTTGTTCACCTTTTAATAACGCAATGAGCGTCCGTCAAAGTTGACAGCACGCGCGGATCTGCGTTATCTTTATCCACAATACATGGGCAAAAACATGCCTATACAAAATTCATTGTAACTCTTCAGAAGGGATGGGAACTCCCAATATATTTTCACATTTGGATAGATTATGAGTTGGAGATATGATTTCATGTCTCATTTGACCCTCAATTAACTCATGACGTAATCATAATGGCCTCCGAACTCAAAATTTAAATTTTGATATTATGACGTTTGCATATTTTTGGACAATTGATTGTATCTCTGTAAATATTGATTTTTTTTTCTTGCAAATTTTGATATGTTCTAGCTGAGAAAATTTTCTACAAATGCAGTGACCACAATTTTCCAGTTTGACAAAGGTATCATGTCGTATTTTTGCGATTAAAGGAGGCATGTCAATTTTTCACATTTTGCGTGTATTCTCTATGGGACATGACTATTTCTCAAAACTGGATTCTACATTTCCCTCATTCGCGAGCAATATCTCCGTTGTTTTAGCTTTTTCTTTGCTGAGCTTCAGGTATGTTGTAGCTGAGACAATAAGCTATCTCCAGTGTGCACTTTATTTTTCGATCATATGCCGGGATCATGCTCATATTTCACTTGCAAAGTAGGACTTCAGAATTCTATTTCCCGTTTACGTGTAATCGCTAAGGGAGATGTTTTGGTATATCAATAACGCACTTGACTTCCAACCTCGAGATCCCTGGTTCGAGTCCGGGTGTCTCCAACAATTTTTTCTCCACTTTTTTTTCCTTTTGACCTTTTACTGTACCATCTCCTTTGATTATTTAAACACGTAGAATCGCAAATAATGTCATAAACAACCCTTTTTAGTTTATTATTACCCTATTTTCACTTAATCCATTACTTTTTGCGTGTAATCCCTATGGGAGATGACTTTTTCTCAAATCTGGATTCTACATTTCTGTCTTTTGCGAGCAATATCGCCGTTATTTCTGCTTGAATTTTAGTGATTTTTAAGTATGTTGTAGCTGAGACTATATGCTATCTAAATCAACCCTTATTTTTTCAATAAGATGTCAGGATCGCGCTCATGATCATGATCATTATCATCATGATTATCATTATCATAATGATGATAATCATTTATCAATTACATTTTCATTTCTTTGAATAAGATAAAATCGTCAAAAGGTGTTCTTCATGATGTAAATTAGAGTCAAATGTGTAACTGGTTACTGCACAGAGTCAAAGGTCATATATTGTTTCAATCTATCTTCCCTAGATCCATGATGATCAAGGAGACACAATTTAATCTTGACATATGGATAGATCATAATGGGAGAAGCATATAAATGGGAGAAGCATTTTATAAAATAATATATCGTGTAATGCATTATTCGTTATGTAAACCATTATCATACATATCACCTAATTCGTCTAAGTGACGAATTAAAATCTAGTTTCTTCTTCCTATTATTCTTCCTCGAATTTGTTCGCAGGATATCTCAAGACTGAATAAAGCCATTGTTATGAATCTTTCAATGATGATAGATCTTAGTCTAACTTAGAACTGCGTGAATTTTCAAAGACTCAAAGTCATCGTGACGTCATCCAGGCGCCATTTTGTGAAAATTAAGTAATGATCATATCTTCATAACGAATAGTAATTTTTCATTCATATTTATCATGATTAAGATCAATATCCGTCCGGTCAATTTAAGGTCAATAAACGTGCGTAAACGCGCGTGTACGCGTTCGTGCGCGCGTTAATGCGCGCGCAAAAATTTAAAATACTCTAAATCGTCTTAAATTTTTTTGCATACGTTTCAGGCCATTTAAAGCATTTCGCAAAAAAATCGCGCACACGCGCATGGGTGCGCGTTTCCGCGCGTACTGGCATTTTGCAACATAGAATCGCCGAATTTTTTCTGTCATCATATTTGGCACATTTTTCCAAGCCTTTTGATAATTGTTCACCTTTTATTAACGCAATGAGCGTCCGTCAAAGTTGACAGCACGCGCGGATTTGCGTTATCTTTATCCACAATACATGAGCAAAAACATGCCTATATAAAATTCATTGTAACTCTTGAGAATAGATCGAAACTCCTAATATTTGGATAGATTGTGAAATGGAGATATGATTTCATGTCTCATTTGACCCTCAATTAAGTCATAATGTCATCATAATGGCCTCCAAACTCAAAATTTAAATTTGCATATTATGACGCATGCATATTTTTGGAAAATTGATTGTATCTCTGTAGATATTGATCATTTTTCTTCTCAATTTTGATATGTTGTAGCTGAGATAATTTTCTACAAATGCAGTTATCACAATTTTTCATTTTGACAAAGACATTATGGCGTATTTTTGCGAATAAAGGAGGCATGTCAATTTTTAACATTTTGCGTGTATTGTCTAAGGGACATGACTATTTCTCAAAACTGCATTCTACATTTCCGTCTTTCGCGAGCAACATCTCCGTTGTTTTAACTTTGTTTTCGGTGAGCTTCGGGTATGTTGTAGCTGAGACAATGAGCTACCTCCAATGTGCACTTCATTTTTCGATCTTATGCCGGGATCATGCTCATATTTTACTTGCAAAGTGGGATTTTAGAATTCCATTTTCGTTTACGTGTAATCGCTATGGGAAATGTTTTGGTATCTCGGTAACGCACTTGACTTCCGACCTTGAGTTCCCGGGTTCGAGTCCGGGTGTCTCCAAAAAAAAATTCTTAACTTTATTTTCTTGTTGACCTTTCACTGTACCATCTCCTTTTGTTATTCGAACACGTAGAATAGCAAATAATGTAATAAACAACCCTATTTACTTTATTGTTACCCTATTTTCACTTAATCCATTACTTTTTGCGTGTAATCCCTATGGGAGATGACTTTTTCTCAAATCTGGATTCTACATTCCTGTCTTTTGCGAGCAATATCGCCGTTATTTCTGATTGGATTAAGTTGATTTTTGAGTATGTTGTAGCTGAGACTATATGCTATTTAAATCATCCCTCATTTTTCAATAAGATATCAGGATCACGCTCATGATCATGATCATCATTATCATAATGAAGATTATCATTTATGAATTACATTTTCATTTCTTTGAATAAGATAAAATCGTCAAAATGCGTTTTTCATGATGTAAATTAGTGTCAAAGGTGTAGCTGGTTACTGCACAGAGTCAATGGTCATATATTGTTTCAATCCTTCTTCCCAAGATCCATAATGATCAAGGGGACACAATTTAAACTCGACATATGGATGGATCATAATGGGAGAAGCATTTTATAAAATAATATGATATAGTGTAATGCATTCTTCGTTATGTAAACCAATATCATACGTATCACCTAATTCGTCTAAGTGACGAATTAAAGTCTAGTTTATTTTTATTATTCTTCCTCGAATTTGTTCGCAGGATATCTCAAGACTGAATAAAGCCATTATCATGAAACTTTCAATGATGATAGATCTTAGTCTAACTTAGAACTGTGTGACTTTTCAGACAGTCAAGGTCATCGTGACGTCATCCAGGCGCCATTTTGTGAAAATCAACTTATGATCATATCTTCATAAAGGAAAGCCATTTTTCATTCATATTTATCATGATTAAACTCAATATCCGTCCGGTCAATTTCAAGTCAATAAATGCGCGCAAAAATGCGCGTACGTTTATGTCCGCGCGTTTACGCGCGCGAAAAAAATTAAAATGCTCCAAATCATCCCAAATTTGTTTTGCATACGTTTCAGGCCATATGGAGCATTTGATAAAAAAATTACGCGCACGCGCATGCGCGCGCGTTTTCGCGCGTACTGGCATTTTGCAACATAGAATCGCCGATTTTTTTCTGTCATCATATTCGGTACATTTTTCCAAGCATTTTGATAATTTGTTCACCTTTTAATAACGCAATGAGCGTCCGTCAAAGTTGACAGCACGCGCGGATTTGCGTTATCTTTATCCACAATACATGGGCAAAAACATGCCTATATAAAATTCATTGTAACTCTTTAGAATAGATAGAAACTCCTAATATTCTTTCATATTTGGATAGATTATGAGTCGGAGATATGATTTCATGTCTCATTTTATCCTCAATTAACTCATGACGTCATCATAATGGCCTCCAAACTCAAAATTTCAATTTGCATATTATGACGTCAGCATATTTTTGGGAAATTGATTGTATCTCTGTAAATATAGATCAATTTTCTTTTTAATTTTGATATGTTCTAGCTGAGACAATTTTCTACAAATGTAGTATTCACAATTTTTATTTTTGACACAAGTATCAAGGTGTATTTTTGCGATTAAAGGAGGCATGTCAATTTTTCACATTTTGCGTGTATTCTCTATGGGACATGACTTTTTCTCAAAACTGGATTCTACACTCCTGTCTTTCGCGAGCAAAATCTTCGTTGTTTTAGCTTTGTTTTCGCTGAGCTTTGGATATGTTGTAGCTGAGACAATGAGCTATCAAAAGTGTGCCTTTTATTTTTCGATTAGATGCCAGGATCAAGCTCATATTTCACTTGCAAAGTAGGATTTCTGAATTCCATTTCCCGTTTACGTGTAATCGCTATGGGAGATGTTTTGGTATATCGGTAACGCACTTGACTTCCAACCTCGAGATCCCTGGTTCGAGTCCGGGTGTCTCCAACACTTTTTTTTTCTCACTTTTTTTTCCTTTTGACCTTCACTGTACCATCTCCTTTGATTATTTAAACACGTAGATTCGCAAATAATGTCATAAATAACCCTTTTTACTTTATTATTACCCTATTTTCACTTAATCCATTACTTTTTGCGTGTAATCCCTATGGGAGATGACTTTTTCTAAAATCTGGAGTCTACATTCCTGTCTTTTGCGAGCAATATCGCCGTTATTTCGGCTTGGATTTTGTTGATTTGTGAGTATGTTGTAGCTGAGACTATATGCTATCTAAATCAACCCTCATTTTTTCAATAAGATGTCATGATCGCGCTCATGATCATGATCATGATCATCATGATCATCATTATCATAATGATGATAATCATTTATCAATTACATTTTCATTTCTTTGAATAAGATAAAAATCGTCAAAAGGTGTTCTTCATGATGTAAATTAGAGTCAAATGTGTAACTGGTTACTGCACAGGGTCGAAGGTCATATATTGTTTCAATCTATCTTCCCTAGATCCATGATGATCAAGGAGACACAATTTAATCTTGACATATGAATAGATCATAATGGGAGAAGCATATGAATGGGAGAAGCAGTTTACAAAATAATATATCGTGTAATGCATTATTCGTTATGTAGACCATTATCATACGTATCACCTAATTCGTCTAAGTGACGAATTAAAGTCTAGTTGAAATTATTTTAGTTCATAGTTAATGTTTCCCTTATTCATGTTTAATTAAATGGAATTCATACGAGGTAGCGAAATGTCCTAATAACTTGTAATTTATATTTGTAGTATTTTCGAAATGAATTGCATATACCTAAATCATCAGTAATTAAGAAATATGCTGTAAATTCAGAAAAATTGTTAAAAAAACATAGATCTGCACGCACCCCATATTCAATATGCAAATTAATTGGTGTCAGCTGGTTCAACTGGAAATATGCCAACAGTCAGTCATCAACAGGTGCAACTGGAAATATGCACATCTGATTGGCGAGAAGTTTAAGTCTTTCCAAGATTTATATCTAGAAGCTGGTTTCGATAAAACTTTTAGTCGAATTCCCAATTTATTAAGTCTTAAAGACTTGAAATATTTTAAGTCTCAAAATGGATTTAAAATTTAAGTCCTAGAAATTAAGAGAGTACATTGGAAATACAGACGTACCAGTATTGAAGTATTGTTGCTGTTCAACTGGTTGGAAGTTTTACCAAATGGTTCTAATGGCTCAGCTAGAACAGTTGAATTATAGCTGGCCTGGATCAACTGGATCACTTAGCCCATTTCAATTTCCAGGGTTACCAGTTGGAATTAAATGGTACATGGACCAGTAGCAACTAGCTTTCTCTTCTGGGATGTTTGCACCCCCCCCCCCCCCCCCCACACACACACACAACCCCCTCTAATCCCAAACTCTTCCGGCGCGCCTGGACGTAATTATGGAAGATCCAAGACACGATGTTCAGAAACGGGATGAGAACGTCATTATTTTGGTTCATTTATTGTGTAACATTTGCGTAATTATTGGGTTGAACGCGGGTTACAGTAACTTCCCTTTCGACGTAAATTTCACGTGAATGAAGAACATGATTCATCTCAAGTCAGCCTCGTAATATTCACGTGAATGTCACGCAGATATTTTGACTAAAACTATCACTAACGTACGCTTCACGTGTTTCTGTGAAGCGATAATTTCGTGTATGAAGATGTAATTTCATAACCAAACAAACACGGGAGTATTAGGTTTACAAACCATGGTCTCCAAGGTAGGGATAATCACGTTATTATAATGGTGATATTGCAGTGACAATTGCGTGATTTAGTATACGTGTGTTTTAAGTTACCTAATGCAATAAACGTATTAACACATTTACGTAAATGTCCGGTGTTTGAAGAACGTAACTCTCCTCAAGTCGATACCTTGATATTAACGTGATTTTCACGTTATTTTGTTTATTGGGATTAACCGGTATTGGCATTTTTCGATTTTGTACGGGAATGGCTAAAATCACGACTCCAATTTCGACCAATCAGATGGATGGATTTCTTAAGTGAGGTATAAAAACACCTTTTTAATCATGATTGTTGGAAGAATAAATGATTAAATTAATAATGATAATAAAAATAACAATGATAATGATAACTATATTACAAATAATAATAATAAATTAATTTATATTGTGCCTTTCCCAGAGGATACAATAATTAGATGTTCTTTCATCAAAGGACATATTAAGAATTGTAGAGGTACGAACAACTGTCCCATGGTATCCAGAGAGTTATTCAAACAGAGAAATTCGTACCTGTCAGGGCAACCCTCTTCTCCATACTGAGGTTGCCTTGCATCAATTGGTGGTTTCTCTTCTTAAGTTTTCTCTTCCGCCGAGTCATCTCGTCTTCATGATCCTTTTGGTCCTGTATCTTGAGCGCGAGGCAGTTGGAAGGTTCCTCCACGTCTGCATCAACAGATGGAAAAAAGTCCTCGGTCAGGCAGTCCTCTGAAGACTTAGTCACCTCATCTGTTGAGGATGCCGTCTTGATGTTCCGGTAGCTGGTGACGTCAGTTGAGATTAGAATCTTTCCACTGGGTTCAGGAGTCACAACTCGAGGAGGAGCTGTCCGGTTGTCCTTGGAGAAAGACCGAAGCTGCAGTTCCTGTCGCCTCAAGGTCAAGACAACGCCGGTGTAGCAGAAGACCATGATGAGTACGGTGATACAGAAGATAATGGTGAAGCAGATGATGTAGTAGAGACAGGACTCCCAGGCGGGTGAACAGTGGTGGGTGTCTGGGTGATACTTGAAGTCGGAGAGGAACTTGAAGATAGGTGGTAAGACGTTAATTAACGGAACCACATAACAGAGGACGATAAAGACGATGGTCCTAGACTTGGTGGGAGGAAAGCGGGTGGACCAGACAACAGTCAGATAGCGGTCTACAGAGATGGCCAGGATCGTAGCGAAGTTACCGAAAAAGAAGCCTACAGCCCCCGTTCCATTTATCTGGCAATACAGGGATAGAATGAATACGCATATGAGGTATAAAGTATAATTATATGGAAACGTTGTATCATTCGCTCAATCTGACTTGCGTGCATAGACCAATAAGCATTTTTGCATGAAAAAGTGAAATTTTCACAAATGTGCATTTCTTTCTGGGAGTCACGTGGGTAACCTTTCAAAAAGTATAATATAAAAAAAATGATATGCACTTTCTCTGTACTTTTGTCGGAAAAAATCATTGTAATCCAGTACAATGTCGTCTCTTTTTGCGTAGGAGAAGAGCAACATAGCGAGTTTCATTTGTACTTTGGCCGCTCTCGCAAGCCCTTACTTGTTTCATTGTTGACAGGTGGCCTTGGGGTGAGCGGCTAATGAATATACTAATCGTTAGCTTTCTTCTGATATTAAACTTGTTTTGATTGTTTGTATATTTTCGACCTAGCAAAGGCCTTCGATACCGTCCAACACAAGAGACTAGTAAAAAAAGATCAAGGTCCATGGAATAGATGGTAACATATTGCAGTGGATAAAAGCCTGGCTCAACTGTCGCAAGCAGAAAGCTGTTATACCCAGGGAGCCAAATATAGCTTGAGACCTGTTACCAGGTCTGTAGTACAGGGATCCGTCATGGGACCGCTGTGCTTCCTGGTATACATGGATGACCTCGAAATTGGGCTAACCGATAAAATAATCACAGTTAGAAAATTTGCTGATGACACCAAGCTAATCCATCCAGTGCAAATAGACAATGTTAGAAACAGACATGCAAATTTCCTTCACAGATGGGCAAATACATAGCAGATGAGATACAATGCAGACAAATGTGGAGTTACGCATTTTGGAACCCACACTACACATACACGATGGGCAAATCCCAGCTGAAAGAAAGTACAGAAGAAAAGGATTTAGGGGTTATAGTACACAAGTCCCTGAAAGTTGCCTCCCACTGTGCTGCAGCAGCAGATAAAGGAAACAGGACACTAGGATAATGATCAAACGCAACTTTACATTCAGGAGTAAGGAAGTGATCTTAAAACTGTACAAATCACCCGTCATACCCCACTTAGATTACGCCATTCAGGCCTGGTGTCCCTACCTGGAAAGAGACCAACAACAGTTGGAAAAAGTTCAAGCAAGAGCCACAAAACTCATTCCAAGTATTCAACATCTACCATATGAAGAGAGATTAGCAAAACTGAAACTAACTACTTTGGAGAAAAGAAGAGAGGAGACATACTGCAAACCTACAGGATAATAAAAGAAAATCGACAATTCCAAACCCGAGAATTATTTTCAGTTTGCTAACTATGATAGAACAAGAGGCCATTCCATGAAGCTAGCCAAAGCAAGAAGCCGCCTTGACATCAGGACAAATTTCTATAGCCAGAGAATTGTAACCAAATGGAACAAGCTGCCACAAACTGCCATTGATGCTCCCACACTTCTCAGCTTCGAACGACACATCTCTTTCCAACCTGGTTTTTTTAATGGGTCCCATGGTACCCCTTAACCTTGCCACATCACACTATGTACTGGATCTTCATCACCACGATGGCGAGGTGTGGCCTTCAAGGTATATTCAAGGTATATTGCAGGTAAAATCTTAAGATAAAAATATAATAAATCTCAAAATGCTCTTACTGTTGATAGAGTTTTAATAATAAACTCTGTCATCTTCCCCTCCAAAAAAAAAAGTACATTCTTACCAAGCAGATGACATCGTTGTTGACCAGAAACTGACCGTGGTCGAAGACGGATACGATAGAGAAAGACATACTTGTAATCGTTATACCGAGGTCGTTTACGAAAAGGTTGAGGATTAGCCAGTTATGGAGGTTCTTCCGCAGCAACTTGTCTCGAAGGATCGCCGTCATCGCGATCACATTGGCGACCAACGCTCCGAGGAAGATGACGATCAGGGTGACGCCCTCGACAACGACCACGACCGATGTCGGATCATGGTTGATCACGAGATCACGATGACGATCATACGACGTCGGTGAGGGTAATGCGGTTGTTTCATGATGGTCATTTGAAAGATTAGCAACCATTGTGATGTCAAAAAGTAGTTCGGTCGTACGATGCACGCAAAAGAAGAAAAGGTACAGCGCCTTGTTCCATCTAAAACGCCCAAAATGAATTGCTAGCCTGACACAACTGACTATATGAGATATATTTTACATTTAATATGACTTTGCACTTTTGAATATTTATTAAACAATTATTACGTACTAAAAAAAAACTTCTTTGTTTCGCTCCCGTCCAGGAAATGATTCACGATATATATGGGTTGTTTGTTATAAACAAATAAGAGATGATGCAGAAAAATGGGGTGGAGGAGTTAAACAGAGACATAAAGTCGTAAAAAAATGGGGAACAAACTTAGAGATTTAAAGAATACAATAAGTCACAATGATAGAGACGAAACTGAAATGCGAGATACACAATGATAGTGAGAGGGGAAGAAAGATAGAACGAAATGTGGGCGTGTGGGTGTGTGTGCGTATGTGTGTGTGTTAGAGAGAAAGAGAGCTATAGAAAGAGAGAGAGATGATCACCATGAGATTATTGGAGGAAGGGGTAAGAGAGAAACCTCATTGATGGGTAAAGATAAATAAGGAGAGAGCAGAAAGTGGAAAAATTATAGTTGAAAAATGTTATTAATATATAGAAGGAGGATGCTGCAGGGGTGGCTGAATAAGATCATTCTAATAAATCTCTAATGTCCAGTGCCTGAAAGTATATTTATTAATGACACTAAATTGAAATTAAACCACAATGATGACAAAGATGGAAACTGAAAAGCGAATGTACATTCAAGCGGGTCTTTCTTACTTTCGTTTTTTCCAAGACGGGACATCCTAGTAGACCGACATCCCCATGAGACCGACGTTGGTCTCGTGAACTCTCAGGACACCAATGAGACCGATATGTTTTGTGGGCCGGGGCGTTTTCCGGACATTTCTTTAATGTTTGTAAACACCATTTGAATGGAAACTTCTTTTGTTTAACGTATTTGTTTGTACGGGATACTTGGACAACTACCTCCTGACAGCTATTTCTGGCATGGGCAGTTTTACAGAAGACTTGATTTTCTGGTGGAAAGTAAACCCGATGTTTAGCTTTTTTAAACGAAAAGTAGTCCTAACCGTACAGGCAACCGACAACAAAATTGCAACCATACCTATAAATCAAGTGCATGTTCTGTTGTATTGCCTCCTGGAACAAATGTCAGGGCATCCATCAACCTTCTGAACACGATAGAGCCATATAAGTATTTTTGTTCAAGTAAATATTCACAAGCAGTCCAAACATAATTAAAGAGTATATCAATAAAATCGAATCCGATACAGGCCGTCACAAGTAGAATTGATTTCCATCTTCACATATTCCTTCTTTCTCAATTTAAAATGTATTTAATGTAAAAAGCACAATTTACAAAAACCCTACCAGTATGTCTTCACATTTTTATTTAAACAAACTCAAAATGATTAATAATGCACACATCGATTGGACACCATATCTGAAAATTTGCTTATGTATATTTTCTGTAATAATAGATTGTTTTGTGTCACGTTATTGAACGCAGAAATAAAATGCCATCGAACAAAACAAACATATGAGACTAATGTAATAACTTATAAAATGTTATATCATCAGTCATAATGATGGTCAATGCTTTAATTTGATTACTAAATATACTTGTGTGAAGATACATAATTGTGTAAAAATATTTTTTACATGTACTCCTTAATTTAAGAATAGACAATATATGCATACCAATATGAAAATATATCTCATTGACATATTTTTTATCAGAATTACTGCACTAAGTGCTATAAGTTCATTTATAATCATTTAAATTTTGTCCTGAAGAATACATGTCAAATGAAATCTAAGAAGACATTTCCAAGGTTCGTTATCAGCTAGACAATAGGGACTTTTAGGACGTCACACGTAGCAGTCCACTATGCCGACGTGCAAATCTAAAAGTCCCTATTACTTTATGAAGAACCACAGTCGAAACCGCAAAATAGTGCATTCTCATTATTCATTTCTATTTTCAAGGAAGTGAGAGAGAATTAGAGAAACTTGTGAAAGTATGCTATCGAAACAAAACTTTTCAAATTTGTTTGAATAGGCAATTAAGTCAATATGTTAAATCGATTCAATATACATTTATTTCCTTCCAAAAATAAAAATGAACATATGATGAAATGTATATTTACAATGTAGGAAGGAGGCGAAGTTCCCCCAAAGCAGAGGGTTTGTGGTGGGGTCGCCATAACAAGCATACATAATACACATGTAACACATATAAATTGAATTTAATATCAAACAACAGCAAGAGAGTCAAGTCAAATAAGATAAATATCACATACAAAGTCCTATAGAAGCGTGTATAATGAAAATCGTGATGAACATTCGCTCTAGATTGGAAAGTGACGATAGTCAGGCTTACTGTATTGGTGTTGTCTAACTTGACTACCTCACCAAGGAAACAGTAGGTCTGTTTTCATCAGCTCGAGATTGCCAAATAGCCCGCTATTTCTGATTTGGGAAATAATCCCGAAGTTACAAATCGCCTCTTCATCAGCTCGAGACTTGACTTCGAAACTTGAAACTCGAGCTTGAGATATTAGCTCGCGATATTTTGCTCAGCTAAAGCGCATAGTGCGAGTCTTCGGGCTGGTGAATTTAAGACGCACCGGACGAATAGCGTGATATTTTGCAAACTAGCCCAAGATAAATTATCTTGAAATGATTATCTTGACCAAATATCCCGCTAATTGCAACTTTGGGCTGATGAAGACGCAAATTGACTGGATAATTTGCGATCGGGATAGTTAAAATATAGCGGGATATTTGGCAATCTCGAGCTGATGAGGACAGGCCTAGTATCACGATGAACAGAATTATCTTTTTAAGAGAGATTTAAGGATATCCTGCCTGGAGAGGAGCCAGGCCGAATAACTTTATGACCATATTGCGTTCGCACCGTATCCGGACACCTACCCCCTGGACATCCACCCCCGGATAACCACCCCCAGTCAACTACCCCTTTAGACAACTACCTCTTAGGGCAATCATCCTCTAGGACGACTACCCCCAGGACAACTACCCCCCCCCCCGGACGAATACCCCCTAGGACAACTACCCCCAGGACAACTACCCCCGGACAACTACCCCCAGACAACTACCCCCTGGGATAGTTGTCCAGGGGTAGTTGTCATAGAGGATGGTATTCGTAGGGGGTAGTTGTCTGAGGGGTAGTTGTCCGGGTGTAGTTGTCCGGGGGTAGTTGTCCTAGGGGTAGTTGTCCTAGGGGGTAGTTGTCTGGGGGTAGTTGTCCGGGGAGTAGTTGTCCTGGGGGGGGGTATTCGTCCTAGAGTGTAGTTGTCCTTGGGGATGGTTGACTGGGGGTGGTAATCCGTAGGGTAGATGTCCAGGGGGTAGGTGTCTTAGAACCAGTTCGCACAGATCTGCAACTGATTCCTGGACACCAGCTAAACAGGGCCCTGTATCTGGCCCGGACTTGTCTGTTCATGCACGTGTAGATGAGAGGGTCGAACATGGAGTTGGCATAGCTCAGCCACATCGTCGCCACGCCCATCCAATGGTCGGAGTCGATGGGTATGAAGCAGGAGTGGACGATAAAGTATGGCGCCCAGCATACCACTATAGTCATCACCAGTAATATTCCTGAGAAAAAAAGCACGGAGGAGACGGTTCACATAAATTACGGTTTGCAAATGAAATGAAAAAACTTCAACACCGAAAAACAAACACCAAAATACTTGGTAAAAGAATTATCGTACCCGAAGGTGATCATGCATCTTACCAGCTTTAACTCTCATCATGCCATAGGGCTAATCCCCATTGTGCCAAGCCCCAATACCTCCCTTGCCAAGTTTATTTTGAGAAAATCTGATGGTTCTATGAATAGCGCGTGCGAAACACACAGCACAGTCTAATGATCATGAACAATAACTGCTTTTACGAATGCGTGCAAACATGCACAAGGCAGCGAAGCAATGGCTCGCTCGCATGTACAACGCACTACAACGATAGCGTGCATGCAGCCTTATGGCAGGCTCTATGAGTTAAATCAGAATACATGGTAAGTTCTGCGAAATGGGTCAAATATATTCAGAATGGAGGTTGAAATGCATGGAAGCATGATCACAAAACCTTTCGAGAAAGCAAGTGAAGGACAAATGTATATACCCTATTTTACATCCCGCCGAAATCATTTTCGGATTACGTAATATACATCATTGTGGTAATGTTTACACATGTCAAGAGGTACATAGACTATAGAGGCTATACTGATATTGCTCTAGGTTGAGTTTTCGAATGTCTTTGTGATCGTGTTTGGGTACACATTTTCCCGCAGTTTGGCGGACACGTAATATCACTATAAACATGACTGACAAAGAAAGAGGACAAAATATACAGTTCCTCATGCTACCCTCAACAATTGCTGTGGTAGACAAAGGAACATCCCTTCGCTGCTATTATGTAAAAATGTGTAGAACATGTAAATATGCATGTGACACCTGTTCTACACATTTTTACATAATAGCAGTGAAGGGATAATCCTTTGTCTATCACAGCAATTGTTGAGGGTAGAATGAGGAACTGTATATTTTGTCCTCTTTCTTTGTCCGTCATATTCATAGTGAATGACCCTCAGGTTTATAAGGTAGCTTACGAATGTGCATGTATATATTTTAAATGCCCTTTAAAGAAAGATTTCTTGACCAAGAATCAAAAGTGTTTTTTTTTTTTTTTTTTAAAGAGACAGTTTTACCTGTAAGGGCAACCCTCTTGTTGGCACGGACATTGTTCTGCGTCATTCGAGGATTTTCCCTCTTCCTCTTCTTCTCATTCCTGGTGGACTTCCTCACTTTCTCCCTCTCCTTTTCACCATCTTCATTCTCCTGCATCTTGAGTGTCCCACTGTTAGAGGTCTTACTGGCAGTGTCTATAGAGGGGTAGTGGTCGTCGGCCACGAGGATGTCTGACAACTTGATCACTGTATCTATTGATGTCTCCTTCTGGGTGTCCGGGTCACTTTGGTTATCAGCTGGTATGTGCACCTTCCCGCTGGATACAGTGCTCACACCATTCGGGGTAGCTGACCAGTTTTCCTTGGCGAAAGACCGAAGCAGCAGTTCCTGCCGCCTCAAGGTCCAGACAACGCCGGTGTAGCAGATCATCATGACGGGTACGATGACGCCAAAGATGACTGCCAAGCAGATGCTGTAGAAGAGACAGGCCTCCCATACAGGTGTACAATGATAGTTGTCCGGGTGAAACTTATAGTCGGAAAGTAGCTTAAATAGAGGCGGCATGGCATATAGGATGGCCATCACCCAACAGATGAAAATAAAGCCGATGGTTCGATTCTTGGAGGGAGGGAACCGCATGGACCAGACAACGCCCAGATAGCGGTCTATGGTGATGAAAAAAATCGTTGAGAAGTTGCCATAGAAGAAGATCGCAGCTGCGGTTCCAGTGATCTTTAAAGAATCGGAAAAATTCACAGAATGATTGATGTTTACTCTTTCCTCTTTAATTATTGTTGAAATAACAACTGAAATATATCATCCAGTGGCCCGATTTCAAGTCAAACTTACACACAACGCTGGGTTTAAGCTTTGCCCAAAATGTAATCTTACCTGAATTAGTAGAATACGGATCTTTAATTATCATATATTTCATTTCAATTTGACTTGTATCCCTTAAACCTCTTTAAAATCAAGCAAAGAATCTTTAAAGCCTAATTTTATGACATTTTGTTCATTTTGTCTCACTGGTCATTTGAATTTGATTTTTTTTTTTGTCTAGCCAATATCTACATTTTTGCGGTAAACAACAAAAGGTAGGGCCTACAGTTTACATTGAAAATAAGGCTGCACATTTTTTGATCGGAGCCATTTCCTTGATTCCAAATCCCGCTTCCAATGGCTTTGGTTCTTACCCGGCACATGACATCGCTGTTGACCAGGATATTGCCATTGTCAAACACGGAAATGACGGAGAATAACATGCTGGTGGTCGTGACCCCGAGGTCATTGATGATCAGGTTCAGGATCAGCCAGTTATGGTACTTCCTTCTCAGAACCTTGTCTCGAAGGATCGTCACCATCGCAATCAGATTGGTGACCAACGCTCCAAGGAAGATGATGATTAGCGTCACGCCCTCGATGAGGATCACGGCCGATGTCGGATTGTGGTCGACATTGAGACCATGGTCGTGACCTTGTGGCGTCGTTGAGAATACAGTCGTTGTTGAATGATTGATGTTTATAATTGTGGCCATTGTGATGTCATGAAGAGAGTTGTCAACACCATCAGAGAGAAGAAATTGATGCATTTGCAGCGGCTCGAATTTAACAGAATCCTCGTCACCTCGGATTATGACTTAGCAAAAATTCATTTCCATCTCATCGTTTCCGAATACAGCATTAGGAATTTCAACCAGGGTGGGGGGGGGGGTCGTCAATATGTTTCTCCTTACAAATAAACAGAATACGCAGTCATTGTGTTTTGTAGTGGTTTGTTTAATTGGCAGGATTCGGCTGAATATTAGTGCATTGAGACGGGCGAAGAGCAGGGTGAAGGCTAAGGTAGATAGAGAGAGGGAGAGTGGGGGAGAGGGAGAGAGAGAGAGAGGGGGGGAGAGAGAGAGGGGTAGAGAAAAGGTACCAGTGGGACAGGGGAGGAAGAAAAGAAGACTAAGAGAGGGAGGGGAAATGTCTAGATCAGTGGCGGATCCAGGATTTTCACATTTCTGGCCCCCCTATTGGAAAATCCTGGATCCGCCACTGATCTAGACATTTCTCTCTCCTCTTTCTCTCTCTCTCTCTCTCTCTCTCTCTCTCTCACTCTCGTCTCCTCTCTCTCTCTTTTTCTCCCTCTCTCCCCTCTCTCTATATCTACCTTAGTTTCCACCCTACTCTTCGCCCATCTAAATTAATGCACTAATATTCAGCCGAATCATGCAAATTAAAACAAACCACTACGAAACACATGACTGAATATTCTGTTCTATATATTCTGTTCAAAGTAAAACACTGGCCTGCATGATTGGACCAGAAGAATATTGACATAATTATCGAGACTCGAGATTCCACCCGGGAAGTGATTAACTTTTGGGGGTGACAGCTCTTAATCGTAATTGTTGAAACCGATATTGAAAATAACCTACAAATTGAAAGACATCATTATGCCTTTATATTAGTATTATAATGCAGGCACCAAATTCATTTTCTCAAATGTTAATTAACAGAAGTGACCCTTACAGATATTGTGCTGTTTCTGATCACGATATTTCTCCATGTGTCTGCTTGGCATCACCAATCACGTTGTTCTCATTCTGTTTTCCGTTGTAATAAAGAATATTGTTGGGCTTTTCGATTTGCATAGTGAATAAATGAAGACAAATTAGCAATCTATTTGATTAGTGGAGTTTACGGTTGACAGCATTTATCTTTTTAAAATTAATTAATTTGAGTGACGGAGTAATCTATTCCTTATTTCGATCGTTGTATCTTTGTTCGTTTCGAATGGTTATGCACCGTATCCCTCTCATAAACTTATATCATTTCATTACTATTCTCTATTCATTACTATTCTCTCTCTCTCTCTCTCTCTCTCTCTCTCTCTCTCTCTCTTTATTGGAGGAGCTTGCGCCTTTGAATGTTTTTGAAACAGATATATGGCGTCATATAAATGGGAATCATCATCACCTACTCTCCCTCTCTCTTTAGCCACCTATCCCACCCACTCACCCTGTATGTCTGTTCGTCTCTCTCTCTCTCTCTCTCTCTCTCTTTCCCTTTTGCTCTCTCCCTATCTTCACCGCTCTTTCTCTTACCCCAGCTGCCAAAATGTTTATTTTCCTCCTCCTCCTCCCTCCCCTCCCGCTTCCTCTATTCTTTATTATCACTCCCTTTAGCCACTTCCTTGTCTGTCCTCCATTCTCCTTTTCTTTGGAACCTTGCGATTTTGTTCTTTCTCCTTTCTCTCTCTCCTTCCCCTCCCTATCTCGTTTTTTTCTCTCTCCCTCCATTTTCTTCAATCCTTCCTGCTCTTCCTTCCTTTCCCTTTTTCTCATTTTCCATTTTCTGTATATCTTTTTCTCTATCTTTATTTCCTTCTCAATGTTCCTCTCTCCTCTTCTCCATCTTCATGGCTCTTCCTTTTTCTCTTCAATTCTTCCTGCTCTTCCTTACTTTCCCTTTTTCTCATTTTCCATTTTATGTATATCTTTTTCTATATCTTTATTTTCTTCTCAATTTTCCTCTCTCTCCTCTTCTCCATCTTCATGCCTCCTTCCTTTTCTCTCTCTCCTCCTTCCCCTCTATCTCTATCTTACTCCATCCACCCCTCCCACCGTCATCACTTTATCTCCTTTTCTCTCTATTTTGCTTTCCATCCTTCTCTCTCTCTCTCTCTCTCTCTCTATCTATCTCTTTGCTGAAATATGCATGACAACTAAAGCCTCGAACACCATGAACCTGACAAAGCAAACAACTAATCAACATCATGAATTCTTGTAGTTATTTATAATTATTAGCTATCTAAATATCTTACACTGTCATACAACTATTACCACTAATATATACAGACTATCAAAAATGTATAGAATTTCACTTCTTATACTATGAATACAAATGAATGGCAATAATCCATTAAAATATACAGATA